>NC_139837.1:2363739-2373739 GCF_963691815.1 Echiichthys vipera | reverse complement strand
CTCCTCCAGTTGACCCTAAGCGTAACGTCCCCCTGCAGCGCTGCAGACAAAACAGGACAGCAGCTCCGGCTCGTCTCTCTGAGCACATGGACGCTGGTTCATCACGTTAACTACACTGAGAGGACTGAACACTGCTGCTGCTGCTGCTGCTGCTGCTGCTGCTGTTGCTGCTGCTGGAGGACCTTCACCACCAGTTCAAGTAGGAAATGAACAAAGCAAAAGTGCCGTTTGGAAGTATTTAGCATATGAGGCTAACGACCAGGGAAAGGCTAAGGATGTAAACAAGCAGCTAGTGGCTAGCGTCTAATAATAAACATTAACGTTAGCAGCGGAGCTAAGCAGCTAACATCATCAGGGACGTGAAGGGCGCACTCACACTGTCCATCCGTACCGTGCCAAAACACGTCCCACGGGTAAAGTCTGGTTCCTTTGACCAGTGTGAGTGCAACCGTCTTCTCAACACTTCAGGTGAGTGCCACGACTCTCACGCACAAAACAAACTGCGGCAAACACATATGTTATAGGAGGAGATTTCACTGCCCCCACCTCAGCGACTTCCTGTTTGATCCAATCAGGAAGCTCCGTCAGCGTCAGTTCTCTGAGTGTCCACTAGGGGCAGGTTTCATAACAGAGCAGTTTCTCATTGAGCCCCATGTTTAACAGGCCGTTTACACAGCATCATTAAACCTGTTTAAGGACAAAAGAACATTCTAGTCTGTGTGTTTAGCTCAGGTCTCCATAACAACACTGAGGGGGAGGGGCTAGTTTTTATTTTATTGGAGGTTAAAGTTTATGAATAATTAGGGGCGTGGCCTCTTGAGTGACAGCTAGCCTCTGGCCCTCACTTCTCCTCGGAGGTAAACGTCAGCCAGATGGAAGTACGCCCCTCCCCCCAACGTCACATACATGCCCTTTTATGGTCAGAGGAAATGAGGCGGAGTCAAAGTCTGACAAGATGGAGACTCCCGTAGGCGAGGACGACTGGATCCAGTTGAGAGAACGGACCCCGACGGAGACGCTACGTCAGTTTTTTATACAGTCTATGGCACACACACACACACACACACATTGCTCGTGAGTTTGATTCCCACAGGGCAACAATGCAGGAATCAGGACACCATAGATATCATAGCCGGTTCTTACAGTTATGAAACAATGACGTAATGTCACAAAGAATTGGTTAATCCAGACATCCCGCTACACCACCCCGCCCCCCCTGCCTGAACCTCTCTGGACACCAACCCACCCACCCACCAGTGTGAGTGCTCCTCCAGGGTCTTGACGGGCTCCTGGACGTTGCGGACGTCCCAGAACTTGACCTTGCAGTCGTCTCCGCAGCTGGCCAGGTAGTACTGACGGTTGGGGTTGAAGTCCAGGTCACGCACCAGCTGGCCATGGGCGTTCTCTATACAGTAGATCTGACTGGAGACGGGGATAGAGGGAGGGAGAGAGAGAGGGAGGAGAAGAGAGATTGATTATAACAAACAGAGCAGACACAGGAGGTGTGAAGGGGAAGACGAATGAGAAGAGAGGCAGATGGAAAAGAAATGAAAGGATGGAGGGATGAGAAGAAGAGGAAGCAGCCAGGGAGATAAAGGATGAGCGAGGTGTGAAAGGAAGGTAGAGAGAGAAGGGCATACGACAGGACAACAAAAGGAGATATGAGCGAGAGAGAGAGGATGATTCACACGTGTGAGAACATTCCCAGGCTAAATCAAAGCCTCCTCTGTGTCTGTGAGCGAAGGCCGGGCTCAATAAAGGAGCCGACACCGGTGGTGGTAAATTATAAAGGCGAGCGTCGTAACCCCACAGCCTTGAGTTCCTGCTCGAGCGAAGTTAAAAGAATGGCATGACGGAGGGAGAGAGATGCGCTGTGCATTGTGTCACTCTCCATCTTTCCGGCCACCTCCATCTTTCCACCTTTCATCTCCTGCACATCGTCCTCCGCTCACCTCATCGTCCCTCCTTAAAGTGTTAAGTGGTCCGTGCTCGGTGGTCGGTCCATTGTCGACACTTTAAAGATTTGGTTTGAGTCATTTTTTAAAGATCCCATCCATTCATTCATTCATTCATTCATCTTCAACCTCTTGTCCCTGTCGGGTTCGCAGGAGGGCTGGAGCCGATCCCAGCTGACATCGGGCGTGAGGCGGGGTCCACCCTGGACAGGACGCCAGTCTATCACAGGACACATAGAGACGAACAGAGACAGACAACCATTCACACCTACGGGTGATTTAGAGTCATCAATGAACCCAACACCTGCACGTCTTTGGACTGTGGGAGGAAACCGGAGAACCCGGAGAAAACCCACGCAGACACGGGGAGAACATGCAAACTCCACACAGAAAGGGACCCAGCCGAGATTCGAACCAGGAACCCTCTCGCTGTGAGGCGGCGGTGCAATTCAGGGTTCAGTGTCTTGCCCAAGGACACTTCGACATGTGGACCGGGGGAGGTTGGGATGGAACCGCCGATTTATCCTCAAATGGAGGACGACCCACTCTTCCACTAAGCCACAGTCGCCCCCTTTAGGACTCTACAAAAGCATTTACAATGTGTCATATAGAGTCCCATTCCTGTATAAGCAGGCTTTTAATGTGTGTGTGTGTGTGTGTGTGTGTGTGTGTGTGTGTGTGTGTGTGTGTGTGTGTGTGTGTGTGTGTGTGTGTGTGTGTGTGTGTGTGTGTGCGTGTGTGTGTGTGTGCGTGTGTGTGTAATCCAGGTGTGCAGGTTATATATATAATTTATAATTGTATTAGTAAGCGGTCTTTGCAGCTTCCTGACACTGTCTCTAAGTAAAAGGAGAGAGCAGCAGATCGACTGTGTGTCAGAGAACGGGAGCCGTTTGAATAAACTGGTAATTAATGCGATCCGAAGCTCGGCCTGCACCGTAAATGCAACACGAGCCCCGAGAACATCAGCACTTGTTTACTTTAATGCCGTTTCCTCTGCAGGCTCGCCCGGCACAGCTCAGCGTCGCACGGCTTGGTTCAGCAGAGTGTGAAGCCTCAGCGTTATGGCCCAGCTGGATGCCAACAGCAGCTAGCCGGCTAGCTAGTCACCCCGCTGATCACGTTAGGCAATTAACATGCTAATTAAAAATCTCATTAAAATAAAGGAGGTATAAGAGAATGACCTCAGGCGGACCGCTGGGCTTCAATTAGGTCAAGACAACTCAGGAACTGTGTTTGCGTGTGTGTGTGTGTGTGTGTGTGTGTGTGTGTACCTGCTGTCATTGCCACTGGAGCATGCCGTCGGTGTTAGCATATGTAGCTTGACAGACAATGTCACACAACTTCCACTGGCTTCCACTGAAAACACACACTTTGATCGTACTCCGCACAAATAAGTGTACTTCATTTTATATCTACTTTGCACTTTTAGCATAAAATTACAGCATTATTCTCATAATATTCGGACTTTTTCCCTCAAAATATTCCGACTTTACTCTCAATTAACAGCACTGTGGTCACTTTAACTCCTTATTTTGAACCAGTGAGCCACTGTTGCACTTTGTTTGTTTGTTTGTTGTTGAATTAATGTGAATTGTCTGCCTGTAAAATTTTGTTTTTTGCTGCTGGCTGCACCGCAAACTGCCCTCCGGGGACAATAAAGATCTCTTGACATGAGGAGGAATCTTGCTGAAACTCATATGAGCACTCACACTGTCCTTCTGTACCGTGCCTAAACATGTTTTACGGGTAAAGTCTGGTTCCTTTGACCAGTGTTAGTGCAACTGTACCGCGTCTAGGAGCGGCACGCTTGCCGTCCACGGCCCGTTTGGGAGAGGTGGGCTTTAGTAAAGCACGTTTGCACATGTACGAGCACGAGCGTGCGCACGTGTACGAGCACGAGGCCTACGGCGGTTCTGAGGTCATTTCCTGTGCGCCTGTTGGGACGTAGAAAAAAGAAGGAGGGACCATGCGCGGACATTTCAAACAATGGCGGTGAAAGGTTCACGTTGGTGTGATGCGGAGGTGGAGTGTTTACTGCAGATTTGGTCGATGAAAAGATTCAAAAACAGTCGACAAGACGCACAAAAACTCAGAGGTCTACGGAAAGATCTGGAAACAAAGCCACGCATCGCCATGACGTCATCAATGCGTGTGACGTGTTACGGCGTGATGACGTATAGGCAGCAAGAAGCATTCTCCGAGGCCCAGGTAGTGTGAGTACAAACGGGCCTGGAGGGGGGGACAAGGACCCTAAAGCACGGGGCGCGGGACGGAGGCACAGTGGGAGGGTGCCCCTTAGAGACTTTTCACAGCTTCTTAGAACTGGATTTAGAAACAGAGCCTAGAGCAGTTTAGCTCCTTATTCAGAGCATCAGGGAAAAGGGAGACATCTGTGCTGGGCCTCATTCAGTCCCATGCATGTGGCTCAGAGTCCAGTTCAGTAAACAGTCTCTGGGTCTGTCTCTGTCCTCTCACGCAGCAGCACTGTTGTTGTTGTGATGCGATTATTGTGAGTCTAGTTTAATCTTCCTGATTTAAAAGTAAGTCAGAATGAATCTGAGTCGACTTGAGCTTAGATCTCACTCAAAACAGCAATTCCACGTGTAATTTTGAAGCGGAGCACATGATTTATTTACGGCGTTCCCTCCCGTTGCTGTGTGTGACTCGGAGGTAAAAGGCATGACCCCGGGCTGTAGGGTGGCTGGTGTTCGACCCGGCCTGCCGTGGAATGGGACGCGCCCGCCGCGTGAAAAGGAAATGGAGCAGGAAATTGGGTTAGTTTCACTCTTTCCCCTCTCCGGTGTCTCTGAGCGATCCCCTCCACGCACACACACACACACGCACACACACACACAAACACACAAACACACACACACACGGACACCCACACACACACACGGACACCCACACTCGCGCGTACACTCCCTCTGCCCTGGCTCTAATAGTTGAGAGACCTGGGACTTTTTCAATGCGCGCGAGTGTGTGTTTGTGTTTGTGTTTGTATGAGTGCAGAGGATTAGAGTTGTGGCCGGCCTAAGCCACCACACACACTCAATCTCAAGTCATGCAGCCGGCTAGGCTGAGAGTGTGTGAGTGTGTGAGTGTGTGTGATGGGGGGGGGGGTTGATGAGGGAACAGGGGAGCTATTACACACACTGTTAGGCACACACAGATAAAAACATAAAACTGGGAAATCACACTGCCTAAAATACCGTTATGTGTGTAAATACAGAGGAAGATTTAGGTGTGGTACAAAGGTAGACGGACGAGCACACACACACACACACACACACACAGACACACACACACACATAACACACACTCCTGGCTTAGCCTGGGTGATAAATCTCTCTGCTGAGGGGATCGACTGGAACACAGACGCTCACAGTTGCTCGCACACACACGTACACACACACACACACACACACGCACACAGACACACACACAGACACACACACACACACACACATGTATACACACACACAGACACACACACCTCTGTTTCTATGACAACTGCTGTGGGGAGGGAGGGGAAAAAGAAAAATCGAAAGAGGACAGCAATCATTTCATCGCTGATCAAAATTAAAGCCTCGCTTTGAGACGGAGCTGGCAGAGAAAGAGAGGGAAGGAAGGAGGGAGGGAGAGAGAGGGAGAGAGGGAGAGAGGGAGGGAGAGAGGGAGGGAGGGAGAGAGAGAGAGAGAGAGAGAGAGAGAGAGAGAGAGAGGGAGGGAGAGAGAGAGAGAGAGAGAGGGAGGGGGAGAGTCTTCCCATGCACAAAAGTAAGGGATCATTACATCAAGCAGCCTAAATGGTTGGGGGGGTTTGATGGTCAGAAAAGTCGATGAGAAATAAAACTAAGGGCGCACTCACACTGTCCTTCTGTACCGGGCCAAAACAGGTTTTGCGGGTAAAGCCTAGTTCTTTTGACCAGTGTGAGTGCAACCACTCCGCGCCTAGCTGCGGCCAGCTGGCCGTCCACGGCCCGTTTGGGAGAGGTGGGCTTTAGTAAAGGTTAGGGTCCTTGTACCCCCCTCCAGGCCCGTTTGTACTCACACTACCTGGGCCTCGGAGAATGCTTCTTGCTGCCTATACGTCATCAAGCCGTAACATGTCACACGCATTGATGACGTCATGGCGATGCGTGGCTTTGTTTCCAGATCTTTCCGTAGACCTCGGAGTTTTTGTGCGTCTTGTCGACTGTTTTTGAATCTTTTCATCGACCAAATCTGCAGTAAACACTCCACCTCCGCATCACACCAACGTGAACCTTTCACCGCCATTGTTTGAAATGTCCGCGCATGGTCCCTCCTTCTTTTTTCTACGTCCCAACAGGCGCACAGGAAATGACCTCAGAACCGCCGTAGGCCTCGTGCTCGTACACGTGCGCACGCTCGTGCTCGTACATGTGCAAACGTGCTTTACTAAAGCCCACCTCTCCCAAACCGGCCGTGGACGGCAAGCGTGCCGCTCCTAGACGTGGTACGGTTGCACTCACACTGGTCAAAGGAACCAGACTTTAAACCTGTTTGGGCACGGGACGGATGGACAGTGTGAGTGCGCCCTCAGAGAGCTGTGACGCTGTGTTAAGCATCTTTACACACGTCCTCTTCATTGGATTTGGGGGAAGTTCACATCCCAGCAACGTGTCGGGTCGTCCTCATCCTAAAAGCCTTTTATTGTAGGTAAAATAAGAACAGATGTGGAAGCTAGGCGGCCAAACAGAGTTATGTTAGAAGCAATTACCAGTTATGGATAAAGGTGTTTTAGCACAATACGATAAACGGCAGACTGATGAAATTAGAAGCCTGCTTTTGTCCGTCTCCGACTGAAATCAAGGACGAAGCGTTTCAAAAATGTTGAAGTATCTCAAGTGATAAATCTGGCACCGTTAAACCACCATTAAACCATCATTAAACCATCATTTCACGAGCCGCGCGCGAGTGAAAAGCTCGACAGGCGTAGCAACAGTAACTAAGAGGGGCGGCGCGCTGTTATCAGATATCTAAAGGTTTTTTTTTAATTCTTTAAATCTCAAGGTTTGCATGAGGTCACGAATGCACCGTGATGAGCTACAGTGGGATGTCTGGCTCGTGTCTGCTCGGGGAGCGCATGAAAAGGTTACAGATGATGGATCTGACAGTCGCTGGGTTCAAAAGGTCACCCTCGAATCAACAGCGGCACGCGGAGGACCACTATTTCAAAAACAGCGGACATCTTTTGCATAATAGCCCGTATCAGAACGTGATCTACGCTCCTCCTGATGGGCAACACTTTTAGCATAATGGTGCTTTATTTGAATATGTGAATAAAATATGACGGGAAAGGGCTTTTGAATAATGGTTTACCTCGGGTACCCTATCATTATGGCACGCCGAAGCACTGCCACACGTGTCGAACAGGTGGAATGGAAAGGGTGTTTGTGGTCAGGAGGCGTGCGGCGCGGACAGGAGCCTCCGTTGTCCGTCTGGATGACGGGTTTTGATGCCGTCTGGTTCTCGTCTTTGTGCCGCAGACAGCTGGCTGTTAACCTGGACTGTGAGGGAGCAAATAGCACCGCTATCAATCATTTCACCTGCTTTTATGCTCTTCTCTTTCCATATCTGCTCATTCTGCTCCCTCCGTCTCTCTCTCTCTCTCTCTCTCTCTCTCTCTCTCTCTCACACACACACACTCGCACAAATACACACACCACAGGGGAGGTGTAGAGAGTCCATGCTTGACTGCAGCACTGCACTGCTTTTCAGTATGCACCCTGCAGTGCATGGTATGGCCGCAAGCGTGACAGCTATTACACAGTTCTGTGTGTGTGTGTGTGTGTGTGTGTGTGTGTGTGTGTGTGTGTGTGTGTGTGTGTGTGTGTGTGTGTGTGTGTGTGTGTGTGTGAGAGAGTTGCCCCTCACTGTGGACTGTCGATCCAAAAGGCAATTCAAGTAAGAAGCAGTGGAAAAAAGATGGACATGTCTCTCTCTCCTTCTCTTTTTACACACGCACACAGACAGACACACACAAACTAACGGATGGTCGCCGGTTCGAGTCCCTGAGTGGACCATGAGTTGGTGTGGTATGACTGTGGACTGGTGGCTGGAGAGGTGCAACTTCATCTCCTGGGCACTGCCGATGTGCTGTTAAGCAACTGCTCGGTAGCCCCCTCGCTCTGACATCTCTCCATTGATTGCATGTACAGTATATAGGTCCTGTTTGTGCACGTGTGTGTGTGTGTGTGTGTGTGTGTGTGTGTAACCTGTATAATAATAATAACAGAGTGAAAAAATTGAATTTCCCCTTGTGGGATAAACAAAAGTAATTCTTCTTCTTCTTCTAACCCGACTCCTCCAGATTGACTCTCCTGGTCTCAGCAGATCCATCTGAACTCTGGTTTAAAGATCTTTGTGAAGGGGTGAAAATCCTGGTTTCTGATTGGATAAACCATCTGTCTGTCACCAACACACGGGCCAAACCAACCAATCAGATGAGTGAAGCGTGTGACGTGCTAACAGCGTGGAGGCAAAGCTCAGAAAGGAAACACAAGCACATTAACACTTAAACCGTGGCTGATTTGATGAGTGTCTGTCGAAAAAGACCCTTTGAGTCTCACTTTAAGGAAAAAGCCTTAAAATAACACAATAACAACCGTGTACCACAGCGATTAGATTGTTAATAACGCAAAAAAGCAAAATGTAAAATGAAAAAGATGAGAAGAAGAGAAAACGTGTGTGGATTTTCCATTAAACGCCACTTTCTGTCCCCGTTATCGGAGCAGAGTACTCCCTCATTTACATAACGCTGCATATTACATCAGAACAACCTGGACCGGGATCCATATATGTTTCATAAGCAGTGTTATCTTTGTATTTTTTTATTTTTATTAAAGAACTGTGTGTGTGGGAGACCGGGTGCTGCAGATACCGCGCTTCTCTCCAGGGTGTTAGATGACTAACTAGAGGCGGCTGCTGCACTGCTGGGCTGTTCTCCCTGTCCTTATTTTAGAGCAGGGCAGCCGTGATTGCGCTGGCAGAGCGGGTGACGAGCCTCGGGAGTGTGTGTGTGTGTGTGTGTGTGTGTGTGTGTGTGTGTGTGTGTGAGTGTGTGTGTGTGTGTGTGTGAATAAGGGGACACCTCAGAGGTCGTCTGAGGAAGCAGTGGAGCATGCTGAGAGGCTGCCATCACACAGCTGCCACACCAACTGGACACACACAAAGACACACACACACACAAAGACACACACACACAAAGACACACACACACACACACACACACATACAAACACACACAAAGGCAAAAGCAGGCCACATTTATGTAGAGGCATGAACATGTTACAGCACACACACACACCAAAGAAGAAAGGTACACATAGCAGAGAGCAAACACAGGCGAGCACACAGTCACTTGTCACATGCAAGTCACTTACTCAAACAGAGACACACACACACACACACACACACACACACACACACACACACACACACACACACACACACACACACACACACACACACACACACACACACACACACACGTGACTCACTGCTCATTCACACTTGCAAGCTTTCCGCTCGCAACCACTTCACACTTGTGCACGCATGTGAACGCATGAACACGCAGACACACACACCGTGCCCTTGGTTCTGTCTCTGTCTGAAACCGTGGACAGAAGAAGAAGAGTCCAGACTCGTTCAGTCCAATGGTTAAATGACGAGGATGACACAAAAACCACAGACTTAATATTTAAAATCACCTGAAGCTATCTTTTAAAATATGCTTTTCATATTTGAGGCAGACAAACTATAAAATATGCAAAACAGCAACAATATTGATTCATATTTGATCACTGCTTTAATGTTTCACAGTTTGAGACACAGAGACGTCACAATACAACAAGACGTCTAATTAGTTGTTGTTTTTTTTAGCATGGTGGAATCTAGCAGATGCCATTAGGAGCAGGTTAACGTAGATCATTTTGTCGACAGTTTGGGAGAGGTGGGCTTTAGTAAAGCATGTTTGCACATGTACGAGCACGAGCGTGCGCACGTGTACGAGCATGAGC
>NC_139837.1:2288739-2356239 GCF_963691815.1 Echiichthys vipera | reverse complement strand
CCGCTCTTAGACGCGGTACGGTTGCACTCACACCCAGGACCAGGTGGAGAGATTAGATCTCCACACTGGCCTGGGAACGCCTCAGGATCCCCCAGTTAGAGCTGGTTAATGTGGCTCGGGAAAGGGAAGTTTGGGGTCCCCTGCTGGAGCTGCTGCCCCTGAGACCTGACCCCGGATAAGAGGCTGAAGACGAGATGAGATGAGATGAGATATACCAAGAGGTACCGGGTTAATATACACATCTTTCCAAAGGGGCTCAGAGTCAGACTTCCATTACATCCAACACCATCTACAGCAACATGCTCATACGCATCTTTCCACAAAGTGACTCGTTTGCCAAATTTGGTGATCGTCCCTGAATTCTCCCTCTCTGCAGCGCGGTGCAACAGCAAAGCCGGAGCCTTGTGCGTCCCCGGTTCCCAGCTTTATTAAAGCACTAACCAAATTAGGCGCCCTAACAAGGCAGCGCACACGGCACTGGGGGACGCATTCATTTAGGACGCAGGCGGCACTAATGCAAAGCTATCTGTCAAATCACCGCGCATTTATCCTTTTTCTAGACTCCCGAGGAGTGTGTCCGCGCATGTGTTTGTGTGTGAGCAGATGTGCAGGACAAGGTGTGTGGGTGTGCTGTGAGCCGGCAGAGATGACTCTCTCTCTCTCCCTCTCTCTCTCTCTCTCTCTCTCTCTCTCTACAAGCCTTCCATCAAACAATGAACACTCGTAAGCTTATGCACATGATCCCCTTTCATATATGCGTACACACACACTCACGCGCTAATCTAGCCAGGCCCTCGAGAGCGAGAGCCACATCCACACTGCAGCTGGACACGGCTTGAGATGAACACATCACCCTCTGACAGATCGAGGGAGCGGGAGAGAGGAGAGTGGGATGAAAGGAGGGAGGGAGGGAGGGAGATTAGCATTCTCATCAGTACGGGAGGAATTTGTCTTGGCTGCCAAGCTCTCTCTCCTCTTTTTCACTCCCTTTCTCCTCATCGAGCGGTTCCCTTATCCGTATCTCCATCTCTCTCCCTCCTCATCTCCATCTCTCCTCCTTCGCTCCCTCTTTCTCCATCCTCCCTTTCTCATTATACTTCTTCCTCACCGTTACTTTTCACCTCGCTCCTTCTCCCTGGATACAGGATTTAATAGCCGTGTTGTCCAGCATTGGTGTGGGAGAACGGAATCGGCAAACCCCCACGCATCCGCGGTCCAACTCGACTGCACACTGGGGTCATGGCGCAGGACACACACACACACACACACACACACGCTACACAAACAGACACTGAATTGATTACGAGCAGAACGAATGCCAGTTACAGGCGCTGAGTATCGGGTTGTTTAACGGTGTGTTTAAAACTGTCCAACAGGTGGAGCTGTTGGACCCTTGGGGTTAGCTTCGTGTGTAGCAGCGCCGCCACATGTAGCTTTAGCATGACTCCGGTCGTGTTCCCGACCAACTTAAGAATGCAACGTTTGTACTGACAGAACAGAAAAGACGAATTTTAGAAGTGGCGTGATCGTCACTTCATGCTAAAGTCACAAAATCACAGCAGAGCAGGCGGCTGGACTAAAAGCCGGGAGGGCTTTTAATTTGAAGGGACACAAACAGGGAGTCGTGACAGTCAGGGCGCACTCCCACTGTGCCTCCGTCCCGTGCCCCGTGCTTTAGGGTCCTTGTCCCCCCCTCCAGGCCCGTTTGTACTCACACTACCTGGGCCTCGGAGAATGCTTCTTGCTGCCTATACGTCATCACGCCGTAACACGTCACACGCATTGATGACGTCATGGCGATGCGTGGCTTTGTTTCCAGATCTTTCCGTAGACCTCTGAGTTTTTGTGCGTCTTGTCGACTGTTTTTGAATCTTTTCATCGACCAAATCTGCAGTAAACACTCCACCTCCGCATCACACCAACGTGAACCTTTCACCGCCATTGTTTGAAATGTCCGCGCATGGTCCCTCCTTCTTTTCTCTACGTCCCAACAGGCGCACAGGAAATGACCTCAGAACCGCCGTAGGCCTCGTGCTCGTACACGTGCGCACGCTCGTGCTCGTACACGTGCAAACGTGCTTTACTGAAGCCCACCTCTCCCAAACGGGCTGTGGACGACCAGCTGGCCGCAGCTAGGCGCAGAGCGGTTGCACTCACACTGGTCAAACGAACTAGGCTTTACCCGTAAAACCTGTTTGGGCACGGTACGGATGGACAGTGTGAGTGCGCCCCTAGTCTCTGATACCCCAGCCACATACACAGACTCTGTTGTTTCTCTTGTTTTCTTTGGTTTGGTTTTCTTTCTGGAAGCAGCTGCCGTGTTCACAAAGGTCCAGCTGGGGGAGTCACAGGTTGTGAGGGCGCCTCTCAGGTGCTGGCGTTCTTCCCCTTGGGCCTGTGAGCTGGTGGGTGCGTTATCAGCTCTGTGTTGCAGTGTTCTGATAACTCCGAGCTCGTGTTCCAGGGGGTGGTGGGAGTCAGTCAACAGTAGATATTGATCTGTGTGAGTGGGTTTTCTGTATACACCAATGTGGAGGCTCCTGTCATTCTCCATATGGACGTCACAGTCCAAGAAAGGCAAACTGTTGCTTTGGGGATAGTTTTATTTATTTATTTATTTATTATCTACTCCAAGACAAGTTCCAACTTGACGTGAACGTGACAGTACGTCACATTATGTGTAAAGATGTTTGTAAAGGTAGATGAATTATGTAAAATGCACGAGCTAAAACTGCTTTTTCAGGGATTTTTAAAGATGTACATAGTACACATGTAGCCCGAGAGGAAAGGTCCGCGTGCATAAAGTAATAAAGAAACTTACAAAACTTTTCCCAACTTCATTTTGCAAAGAGAGCTGGAAACTGTCAACACAGAGAGAACAAGGCTAGCTTGAAGCTAATATCCAACCAGGCACAAACGTTGCTCTAAGGCGATGTTCTGTAAGAGCAGGAGCTGAGCGGGAACATGCCGAACCTCTCCACAATCCAGTATTTACACTGCGTGCTTCTCAAACTGCCTGGCAGGAATATTAATAACTGCATTCTCTGGAAACAGAAACAGAAAACTCATCTTTGGGAATCGAACATTGGTCGATGTGTGAATGGATATTCAATAATCAATTAATCGACAACATCCCTAAGAGGCACACACTGACAAGGAGATACTGAGGGTACGTCTCTGCGTCCACATGAAACCAGGTAAACAGACTCCAAACGCTGTAGTACCCATGCCAGGCCTGGAGGTGGCGCTGTAACTGCCACAAAAACACACCAACAACGGAGAAGAAGAGACGGGGAGACGCTGTGGAGAATCCAAACACCGGAGAGTTTCTCTCCAAATCCTCCTCCATCCTAGAGACAAACGTGTCCCTGGTTCTGGTCTTAGTGGAGACTTTGGTGCTGTTCTGGACTCTGATGCACCCATCACTCTGCAGTTAGTGTCCTCACTGAGCAGAGGGGGCTGCTGGGAGCCCCTTCACTCTGCAGTTAGTGTCCTCACTGAGCAGAGGGGGCTGCTGGGTGCCCCATCACTCTGCAGTTAGTGTCCTCAATGAGCAGAGGGTGCTGCTGGGAGCCCCATCACTCTGCAGTTAGTGTCCTCACTGAGCAGAGGGGGCTGCTGGGAGCCCCTTCACTCTGCAGTTAGTGTCCTCACTGAGCAGAGGGGGCTGCTTGGAGCCCCTTCACTCTGCAGTTAGTGTCCTCACTGAGCAGAGGGGGCTGCTGGGAGCCCCTTCACTCTGCAGTTAGTGTCCTCACTGAGCAGAGGGTGCTGCTGGGAGCCCCTTCACTCTGCAGTTAGTGTCCTCACTGAGCAGAGGGGGCTGCTGAGAGCCCCTTTACTCTGCAGTTAGTGTCCTCACTGAGAAGAGGGGGCTGCTGGGAGCCCCTTCACTCTGCAGTTAGTGTCCTCACTGAGCAGAGGGGGCTGCTGGGAGCCCCTTCCCCGTCCCAAAGCACTCCCAGGCGCCACTTTCTCACTACATTTAGAGACTTTTCACAGCTTCTTAGAACTGGATTTAGAAACAGAGCCTAGAGCAGTTTAGCTCCTTATTCAGAGCATCAGGGAAAAGGGAGACATCTGTGCTGGGCCTCATTCAGTCCCATGCATGTGGCTCAGAGTCCAGTTCAGTAAACAGTCTCTGGGTCCGTCTCTGTCCTCTCACGCAGAGGCACTGTTGTTGTTATGTGACGCCCCGGGGTTAGAGGTTTAACCAGGGGTTTCATGGCGGCCACTGGCACAGTGGTAAGAGCATTTGTCCCATGTAAAGAGGCTGAAGGTCTCCGAGACAGCGGCCAGGGGTTCGACTCCGACCTGCGGCCCTTTGCTGCAAGTCTCTCCCCTTCTCTCTCACCCTATTTCCTGTCTGTCCTATAAAATAAAGGCTTGAAAAACTGCCAAAAAAATTATCTTGAGGTTTCACCGTCCAGACCACAACACCGTGGGGGCGTTTGTTAAATCTTCCCACTCTGGGACCTGGTTTCGAAAGATCCTGTTTTCAGGCTCCGATAACGCCGGCTGCTGTGTGGATGGTCGGGCAAAACGATACTAAAGTTGTGCGGTTACAGGAAAACGTGTGGACGGGCCCTCAGATAGAGACGGGTGAGTATATGCATGTACTTATCAAGACTGAATTTTTCTAAAGGGACAGTTTACTGAGATCAGATTAACACACACACATACACACACACAAACCTTGAGCTGGTTCACCACTATAGGATATTACTTCATCCTCTCACACACACACACACACACACACACACACACACACACACACACACACACACACACACACACACACACACACACACACACACACACACACACACACACACACACACACACACACACACACACACACACACACACACACACACACACACACACACACACACACACACACACACACACACACACACACACACACACACACACACACACACACACACACACACACACACACACACACACACACACACACACACACACACACACACAGGCACATCATTATCTTGAGTCTTAAACACATAATGGGAATCCTAATTGCAAAAAGCGGCCGGTTGGAGACAGGAATTCTACGGTGAAGGGCCTCTTCGTCCTGCATTAGGACACGCTTTAGTACTTTCCACACCAGTTACATAAGGATCCATTCATCTGAAGTCCTACGGAGACCATTACTGTATGTTATTTTTGCACTATAGGAATAAAACAGAACTGAGTATGAATGAGTTCAGCTCTCGGACATCACCGACAACATCTCTGCCCCCGTTCCTGGGAAATATCACACGTTTTACTTTATATTTTTAAATCATGCTCATGAGAAATGATGCAACAAAATGCTATTAATCTATCTATATCCTCATCATCTTCTCATCTCATCTTCATCCACTTATCCAGGGGTCAGGTCTCGGGGGCAGCAGCTTTAGCAGGGGACCCCAAACTTCCCTTTCCCGGGCCACATTAACCAGCTCTAACTGGGGGATCCTGAGGCGTTCCCAGGTCAGTGTGGAGATCTAATCTCTCCACCTGGTCCTGGGTCTTCCCCGAGGCCTCCTCCCAGCTGGACGTGCCTGGAACACCTACCTAGGGAGGCGCCCAGGGTTCATCCTTACCAGATGATCCTGAACCACCTCAACTGGCTCCTTTCAACGCAAAGGAGCAGCGGCTCTACTCCGAGTTCCTCACGGATGCTGAACTTCTCCCCCTCTCTCTAAGGGAGACTCCAGCCCCCCTCCTGAGGAAACACATTTCGGCCACTTGTACCCGTGACCTGGTTCTTTGGGTCCTGACCCAGCTTTCATGACCACAGGTGAGGGTAGGAACCAGGACTGAGCGGTAGATCCAGAGCTTTGCCTTCCTCAGCTCTCTTTTCGTCACAACGGTGCGGTAGAGCGACTGCAGCTCCGCCCCCGCTGCTCCGATTCTCCGGCCAAACTCACGCTCCATCGTCCCCTCACTCGGGAACAAGATCCCGGGGTACTTGAACTCCTTCACTTGGGGTAAGGACTCACTCCCTACCTGGAGTAAAGGTATATTTTGCTCATAATGCTTCTGTACTTTCTCTTGAGTAACATTTAAATTCAGGGCTTTGACTTGTAATAGAGTATTTTCACTGCTATCACTACAGGAGAGTCTTGACCAGTGTGATATTAAACATTAGAAACCTGCCCAGATACTGTGTGTGCGTATCCAAGTGTGTGTAGGTGTGTGAGTGTGTGAGACAGAATGAATAGTGGACCCACTCTGTTGTCGCAGAGAGAGGATGTGTGCGTCTGATAACAACAAGACGATACGGTGGTTATCAAATAATGAGTTAGCTATTGTGTGATACGGTGTGTGTCTGCGAATGCACTGTGGCTTACTGTATGTCCTCTGTGTGTGTGTGTGTGCGTGTGTGTATCTTACCGTGGCCTGTGTGGAGCTCTCCTGCAGGTCCCAGAGTAGTGCATGGTTATCAGCCAATGAAATCACACGCTTGCCGTCCCCCATGGGCTCCCACAGCACGCTGTAAATACACAAAGACACGCAAACAAAAGCACAAAGTCACAGTCAATTAGAGTGCAGATGCTGGTCCAACACGCTCACACGCTGCAGACCGGGGGAGGGGGGTCTGTTGGTCAGATCTCACATGACTGCTGAAGACAGCACCCTGTACAACATCACACCAGTTTTAAACATCTGCATGCATTTAAGAGTCGTGTCTGCAAATGCAGTGTGTGGATGCATGTAACTGCATGAACAGTGACAACAAGAACACTTTAATTATTAATTGTTACACATTGTTATAGGTTAAATGTTAGTAAACTTGTTCTGAATTGTACATATTCATATATTTGACACAAGCCCCCCGCGACCCCGACAAGGAAGAGCGGTTGAAGATGAAAGAATGAACTATATGCCGACAACACTGTCTTATATTGTCATGCCAACACAATCCAAGAAGCTGCTGCAATACTCTCAGGAGCCATGGTACCAGTGTCTCAGAGCGCGCTCCCACTGTCCACCCGTACCGTGCCCAAGCACGTTTCACGGCTAAAGTCTGGTTCCTTTGACCAGTGTGAGTGCAACCGTACTGCGTCTAGGAGTGGCACGCTTGCCGTCCACGGCCCGTTTAGGAGAGGTGGGCTTTAGTAAAGCACGTTTGCACATGTACGAGCACGAGCGTGCGCACGTGTACGAGCACGAGGCCTACGGCGGTTCTGAGGTCATTTCCTGTGCGCCTGTTGGGACGTAGAAAAAAGAAGGAGGGACCATGCGCGGACATTTCAAACGATGGCGGTGAAAGGTTCACGTTGGTGTGATGCGGAGGTGGAGTGTTTACTGCAGATTTGGTCGATGAAAAGATTCAAAAACAGTCGACAAGACGCACAAAAACTCCGAGGTCTACGGAAAGATCTGGAAACAAAGCCACGCATCGCCATGACGTCATCAATGCGTGTGACGTGTTACGGCGTGATGACGTATAGGCAGCAAGAAGCATTCTCCGAGGCCCAGGTAGTGTGAGTACAAACGGGCCTGGAGGGGGGACAAGGACCCTAAAGCACGGGGCACGGGACGGAGGCACAGTGGGAGGGCGGCCTGAGAGACTTTTCACACCTTCTTAGAACTGGATGTAGAAACAGAGACTAGAGCAGTTTAGCTCCTTATTTAGAGTTTTTACGCCCGACGCCGAATCCTTGGACTATGGTCCTGAGTGTTTCTGTGTGTCTTTGTTCTGTTGTGTAAAAGCTCAAATAACTCAGTTTGAAAAATAAATGAATTGCTCTGCAGAGTGACAAGTATACGGCCGATTTCTGCACGTATGGCCCGGGCTACTTATTGGCAAATCCAGCGGCCCGATTCTGTCAATCAAGTGTTCAAACGCAGCGGGGGGATACGGGGTTGCCTCAGTGGCGTTTAAGGAGTGGTAGCTTTCACCGCATACTCAGCTTTGATTCCTCCCTGCATACTGCTTTCTGCAGAGTATCGATCCTCGCTGCATGCTCCTCGGAGCTGTGATTCTCCACTGTGCTCTACTTTAAAATATGTATTCTGTGCGTGAGGCCGTAGGGACCCAACCAGACCTGACACAAAGGAGCCCAAACTGTTGCTTAATACTTCCCCTGGCGTTGAATTGATCACTTGTATTCTTCTTAGCAGCTCTGCAGACACAGACGCAGACACGACGACATGGGATGAGAAAGAGGACGCAGCCCGGGTGAGACAGCGCCGCTTTTAACTCTGAGTCCTGTCGACTTTAAAAGCAGCCCTTCAGTCAGAGACCCGGCTATAAGCTAAACATCACCCTGGCCTGGCAAAGCTGCTCTATGCTTGTTAAGGGTTTTGATTTAGTGTAGTAGAGAAAAAAGAACCTGTCTAAATCTGAGTTAAAGGATGTGAAATGTCACAGAGGTGCTGAAGGTTCGGATGTCTGAGCCCGTCAGCGCTCTAAAGATGTGCAACGTGTGCAAAACATGTGCTAAAGTGCCCTTTAGGAGCCAAAACATGTGCTAAAGTGTCCTCTAGGAACCAAAACGTGTGCTAAAGTGTCCTTTAGGAGCCAAAACATGTGCTAAAGTGTCCTTTAGGAGCCTAAACATGTGCTAAAGTGCCCTCTAGGAGCCAAGTCGTGTGCTAAAGTGCCCTCTAGGAGCCAAAACATGTGCTAAAGTACCCTCTAGGAGCCTAAACATGTGCTAAAGTGCCCTCTAGGAGCCAAAACATGTATTAAAGTACCCTCTAGGAGCCTAAAAATGTGCTAAAGTGCCCTCTAGGAGCCAAATCGTGTGCTAAAGTGCCCTCTAGGAGCCAAATCATGTGCTAAAGTGTCCTCTAGGAGCCTAAACATGTGCTAAAGTGCCCTCTAGGAGCAAAAACATGTATTAAAGTACCCTCTAGGAGCCTAAAAATGTGCTAAAGTGCCCTCTAGGAGCCAAATCGTGCGCTAAAGTACCCTCTAGGAGCCTAAACATGTGCTAAAGTGTCCTCTAGGAGCCTAAACATGTGCTAAAGTGTCCTCTAGGAGCCTAAACGTGTGCTAAAGTGCCCTCTAGGAGCCAAAACATGTGCTAAAGTGCCCTCTAGGAGCCAAAACGTGCGCTAAAGTGCCCTCTAGGAGCCAAAACATGTGCTAAAGGGCCCTCTAGGAGCCAAAACGTGTGCTACAGTGACCTCTAGGAGCCTAAACGTGTGCTAAAGTGCCCTTTGGAGCCTAAACGTGTGCTAAAGTGCTCTTTGGAGCCAAAACGTGTGCTGAAGTGTCCTCTAGGAGCCAAACCATGTGCTCAAGTGCCCTCCAGGAGCCAAAACATGTGCTAAAGGGCCCTCTAGGAGCCAAAACGTGTGCTACAGTGTCCTCTAGGAGCCAAAACATGCGCTAAAGTGCCCTCTAGGAGCCAAAACATGTGCTAAAGGGCCCTCTAGGAGCCAAAACGTGTGCTAAAGTGCCCTCTAGGAGCCTAAACGTGTGCTAAAGTGTCCTCTAGGAACCAAAACGTGTGCTAAAGTGTCCTTTAGGAGCCAAAACATGTGCTAAAGTGTCCTTTAGGAGCCAAGTCGTGTGCTAAAGTGCCCTCTAGGAGCCAAAACATGTGCTAAAGTACCCTCTAGAAGCCTAAACATGTGCTAAAGTGCCCTCTAGGAGCCAAGTCGTGTGCTAAAGTGCCCTCTAGGAGCCAACACATGTGCTAAAGTACCCTCTAGGAGCCTAAACATGTGCTAAAGTGCCCTCTAGGAGCCAAAACATGTATTAAAGTACCCTCTAGGAGCCTAAAAATGTGCTAAAGTGCCCTCTAGGAGCCAAATCGTGTGCTAAAGTACCCTCTAGGAGCCTAAACATGTGCTAAAGTGCCCTCTAGGAGCCAAATCATGTGCTAAAGTGTCCTCTAGGAGCCTAAACATGTGCTAAAGTGCCCTCTAGGAGCCAAAACATGTATTAAAGTACCCTCTAGGAGCCTAAAAATGTGCTAAAGTGCCCTCTAGGAGCCAAATCGTGTGCTAAAGTACCCTCTAGGAGCCTAAACATGTGCTAAGATGCCCTCTAGGAGCCAAATCATGTGCTAAAGTGTCCTCTAGGAGCCTAAACATGTGCTAAAGTGTCCTCTAGGAGCCTAAACGTGTGCTAAAGTGCCCTCTAGGAGCCAAAACATGTGCTAAAGTGCCCTCTAGGAGTCAAAACGTGTGCTAAAGTGTCCTCTAGGAGCCAAAACATGTGCTAAAGTGCCCTCTAGGAGCCAAAACATGTATTAGAGTACCCTCTAGGAGCCTAAAAATGTACTAAAGTGCCCTCTAGGAGCCAAATCGTGTGCTAAAGTACCCTCTAGGAGCCTAAACATGTGCTAAAGTGCCCTCTAGGAGCCAAATCATGTGCTACAGTGTCCTCTAGGAGCCAAACCATGTGCTCAAGTGCCCTCCAGGAGCCAAAACATGTGCTAAAGGGCCCTCTAGGAGCCAAAACGTGTGCTACAGTGTCCTCTAGGAGCCAAAACATGCGCTAAAGTGCCCTCTAGGAGCCAAAACATGTGCTAAAGGGCCCTCTAGGAGCCAAAACGTGTGCTACAGTGACCTCTAGGAGCCTAAACGTGTGCTAAAGTGCCCTTTGGAGCCTAAACGTGTGCTAAAGGGCCCTCTAGGAGCCAAAACGTGTGCTACAGTGTCCTCTAGGAGCCAAAACATGCGCTAAAGTGCCCTCTAGGAGCCAAAACATGTGCTAAAGGGCCCTCTAGGAGCCAAAACGTGTGCTAAAGTGCCCTCTAGGAGCCTAAACGTGTGCTAAAGTGTCCTCTAGGAACCAAAACGTGTGCTAAAGTGTCCTTTAGGAGCCAAAACATGTGCTAAAGTGTCCTTTAGGAGCCAAGTCGTGTGCTAAAGTGCCCTCTAGGAGCCAAAACATGTGCTAAAGTACCCTCTAGAAGCCTAAACATGTGCTAAAGTGCCCTCTAGGAGCCAAGTCGTGTGCTAAAGTGCCCTCTAGGAGCCAACACATGTGCTAAAGTACCCTCTAGGAGCCTAAACATGTGCTAAAGTGCCCTCTAGGAGCCAAAACATGTATTAAAGTACCCTCTAGGAGCCTAAAAATGTGCTAAAGTGCCCTCTAGGAGCCAAATCGTGTGCTAAAGTACCCTCTAGGAGCCTAAACATGTGCTAAAGTGCCCTCTAGGAGCCAAATCATGTGCTAAAGTGTCCTCTAGGAGCCTAAACATGTGCTAAAGTGCCCTCTAGGAGCCAAAACATGTATTAAAGTACCCTCTAGGAGCCTAAAAATGTGCTAAAGTGCCCTCTAGGAGCCAAATCGTGTGCTAAAGTACCCTCTAGGAGCCTAAACATGTGCTAAAGTGCCCTCTAGGAGCCAAATCATGTGCTAAAGTGTCCTCTAGGAGCCTAAACATGTGCTAAAGTGTCCTCTAGGAGCCTAAACGTGTGCTAAAGTGCTCTCTAGGAGCCAAAACATGTGCTAAAGTGCCCTCTAGGAGTCAAAACGTGTGCTAAAGTGTCCTCTAGGAGCCAAAACATGTGCTAAAGTGCCCTCTAGGAGCCAAAACATGTATTAGAGTACCCTCTAGGAGCCTAAAAATGTGCTAAAGTGCCCTCTAGGAGCCAAATCGTGTGCTAAAGTACCCTCTAGGAGCCTAAACATGTGCTAAAGTGCCCTCTAGGAGCCAAATCATGTGCTAAAGTGTCCTCTAGGAGCCTAAACATGTGCTAAAGTGTCCTCTAGGAGCCTAAACGTGTGCTAAAGTGCCCTCTAGGAGCCAAAACATGTGCTAAAGTGCCCTCTAGGAGCCAAAACATGCGCTAAAGTGCCCTCTAGGAGCCAAAACATGTGCTAAAGGGCCCTCTAGGAGCCAAAACGTGTGCTACAGTGACCTCTAGGAGCCGAAACGTGTGCTAAAGTGCCCTCTAGGAGCCTAAACATGTGCTAAAGTACCCTCTAGGAGCCTAAACATGTGCTAAAGTGCCCTCTAGGAGCCAAAACATGTGCTAAAGTGCTCTCTAGGAGCCAAATCGTGTGCTAAAGTACCCTCTAGGAGCCAAAACATGTGCTAAAGTGCCCTCTAGGAGCCTAAACATGTGCTAAAGTGCCCTCTAGGAGCCTAAACATGTGCTAAAGTGCCCTCTAGGAGCCTAAACGTGTGCTAAAGTGCCCTCTAGGAGCCAAAACATGCGCTAAAGTGCCCTCTAGGAGCCAAAACATGCGCTAAAGTGCCCTCTAGGAGCCAAAACGTGTGCTAAAGTGTCCTCTAGGAGCCAAAACATGTGCTAAAGTGTCCTTTAGGAACCAAAACATGCGCTAAAGTGTCCTCCAGGAGCCTAAATATGTGCTAAAGTGCCCTCTAGGAGCCAAGTCGTGTGCTAAAGTGTCCTCCAGGAGCCTAAACGTGTGCTAAAGTGCCCTTTAAGAGCCTCAACGTGTGCTAAAGTGCCCTCTAGGAGCATAAACGTGTGATAAAAAGAAAAGCTGCTCTATGCTTGTTAAGGGTTTTGATTTAGTGGCTTTTCAGCTGGAGAGAAAAAAGAATCTGTCTAAATCTGGGTTAAAGGATGTAAAATGTCACAGAGGTGCTGATGTCTGAGCCCGTCAGCGCTCTAAAGCTGCTGTCATCGGAGGTTTACGCAACGATGGCGTTTATTTAAGGAGTTCATCCATTAGACGACTCGGGTTTCTTGAACTCGTTTGTCGACTCGAAGCAGAAGCAACAATGCCGGTGTTTTAGAGAGAGCCTGAGTTAAAGAGTGTGTTCCAGGGAGATAAAAGGAATGACGGCGCGAGGGAGGGGACACAAAGTTGAGGTTTGCTTATGGTTTTAATCCAAGTCTCAAATATGCGTAGTCCTATTAGGAAAGGTGGAGCACTGAGAGGATGAGGGAAGGAGGGAGGGAGGGAGGTGGAGGAGGGAGAGTGGAGTGGTGTTTATAAGGGCTGTAAATTCATGACTGCTGAGGGGCGGCTTTTACTGCCCTCCTGAGGAGCAGGAAGTCATGGGCTTTGGATACACACACACACACACACACACACACACACACACACACACACACACACACACACACACACACACACACACACACACACACACACACACACACACACACACACACACACTCAACATAACACACTAACATCCTCTTCTCACTAAGAGGACACCACATTACAACTTGGGAATTACATTCATCGCCTTGAGATTGACCCTCCCCTTAAAGGACAGGTTTATTTTTTTAAGTCTGTCTTATTACAATAATGCACATTGAAAGTCATTGAAACTCTTTTAACACCGGCCATGAAGCCATCTCCTACGTACACAACTTACTTTACCCCGTAAAAGATGGGAGATTAAAACCCAGATCTCATTCTGTGCAGACGTGTAAACATAAATTCAGCTGAAGCTTAAATGAAACCAAATCAAGGCTGCACCCTTAAATAAACCTACACACAACAACCTGGACAAACTCTTTTTCTTACATTATTATATTTGACTGTGATTGAATGCGTTTGTTGAAAGCCAAAACATGTGCTAAAGTGTCCTCTAGGAGCCAAAACATGTGCTAAAGTGCCCTCTAGGAGCCAAAGCATGTGTTAAAGTGCCCTCTAGGAGCCTAAACGTGTGCTAAAGTGCCCTCTAGGAGCATAAAAGTGTGCTAAAGTGCCCTCTAGGAGCCTAAATGTTTGCTAAAGTGCCCTTTAAGAACATAAACGTGTGCTAAATTGCCCATTCGGATCCTCAACATGTGCTAAAATGTCCTCTAGAAACCTATACGTGTGCTAAAGTGTCCTCTAGGAGCCAAAACATGTGCTAAAGTGTCCTCTAGGAGCCTAAACATGTGCTTAAGTGTCCTCAAGGAGCCAAAACGTGTGCTTAAGTGCCCTCTAGAAGCCTAAACGTGTGCTAAAGGGTCCTCGAGGAGCCTAAACGTGTGCTAAAGGGCCCTCTAGGAGCCTAAACATGTGCTAAAGTGCCCTCTAGTAGCCTAAACGTGTGCTAAAGTGCCCTCCAGGAGCCTAAATGTGTGCTAAAGTGCCCTCTAGGAGCCTAAACATGTGCTAAAGTGTCCTCTAGGAGCCAAAACACATGCTAAAGTGCCCTCTAGGAGCCTAAACGTGTGCTAAAGTGCCCTTTAAGAGCCTACATGTGTGCTAAAGTGCCCTCTAGGAGCCTAAACATGTGCTAAAGTGCCCTCTAGGAGCCAAAACATGTGCTAAAGTGCCCTCTAGTAGCCTAAACGTGTGCTAAAGTGCCCTCCAGGAGCCTAAATGTGTGCTAAAGTGTCCTCTAGGAACCTATACGTGTGCTAAAGTGTCCTCTAGGAGCCAAAACATGTGCTAAAGTGCCCTCTAGGAGCCTACACGTGTGCTAAAGTGCCCTCTAGGAGCCTACACGTGTGCTAAAGTGCCCTCTAGGAGCCTACACGTGTGCTAAAGTGCCCTTTAGGAGCCTAAATGTGTGCTAAAGTGTCCTCTAGGAGCCAAAACACATGCTAAAGTGCCCTCTAGGAGCCTAAACGTGTGCTAAAGTGCCCTTTAGGAGCCTACATGTGTGCTAAAGTGCCCTCTAGGAGCCTACACGTGTGCTAAAGTGCCCTTTAGGAGCCTACACGTGTGCTAAAGTGCCCTCTAGGAGCCTACACGTGTGCTAAAGTGCCCTTTAGGAGCCTAAATGTGTGCTAAAGTGTCCTCTAGGAGCCAAAACACATGCTAAAGTGCCCTCTAGGAGCCTAAACGTGTGCTAAAGTGCCCTTTAGGAGCCTACACGTGTGCTAAAGTGCCCTTTAGGAGCCTACACGTGTGCTAAAGTGCCCTCTAGGCGCCAAAACGTGTGCTAAAGTGATTGATGGGGGTGACACCTGGTGTGGCAGTGCGTTCAGAGATGCTTTTCTGCATACGTTGGCTTTAACGCGTGGATATTTGAGGAACTGTTGCCTTTTTATCAGCTCGAACCGGTCTGACCATCGTCTTCAAAGCAAACCGAGCATTTCAGCCAAGAGAACTTCTGCTCACTGGATATTTAGTCTTTTTCGGACCGTTCTCCATCTTTAAACCAGTACCAACAACCACGCCACATATAAAAATCACTTAAATCACCTTTCCTCTCCATTCTGATGCTGGTTTGACCTTCAGCAGCTCGTCTTGACCACGCCTGAATGCATTGAGTTGCTGCCATGTGATTCGTTGGTTAGATATCTGCGTCGAAAGCAGTCGGACAGGTGTACCTAACAAAGTGGCCGGCATCCCCCCGCAACATGATTTACACAAGTACACACAGAGCTTAGTGGGGCAACTAACTGCAGCTCACGGACCTTATAGATGGAGACCGCAGCACGTCACACACCACCTCTCCTTCGCTCTATCTCACACACACACACACACACACACACACACACACTCCCAAACACATAAATCAGCACACCATAGGACCAATTAAAATATACTCACCACTTTGAGATTTACACACTGTACGCTCCCCTATAGTATCAATTATTTCACATAAAGGAGAGAGCAAGAGGGAGAGGCAGAGACAGTGTGTACAGTATCTCATGTTGGCGTCCTCTCCTAGAAGAATATAAGTTATGTGCATTTGACCTTGAGCTCCGCGACAAGCTGGCAACTGGAGCGGTATGTAAATACTGTCGTTGAGAGCTATGGAGGTTTTACAGCCCCATATATCTAAGTCTGGGACATAGATCCGCACTTCTCTCTCTCCCTCGGTTTCTCTCTATGGCTCTCGCTCACCACATTGCCGCCCCTCTTTGCTGTGCTTTGCATCCATATGAGTTTAATCCCAGCCCCTTATATAGAAAGCCAACACAAACAGAGTGTGTGTGTACGTGTCTTTGCTCCTTCTGGGTAAGATTTAAGCACAACGCGTTTCACAAATGGCGCCGTCTTGGGAAACGCGGAATGCATTGTGGTGATGAGGTGATGCGTCGTGTATTTGTCGGATATACGGTGATCGGATATTTACTTAAATTAATGTTAATGTTATTATAACACGATATTTGCCCTCGGTAACAGATGATTAATGGTTTTATAACAGAATATTTAATAGGGCTGACCCCAAAACAGTCGAGCAAGCAGTGGTCGATTAGCCGATGGATGGTGGGCCACTGTTATACTACAAGTCATTGTGAAAGTGCGACTATTTTATTAGCATAATAGAGCTAACATGGTGTGTCCTCTAGGAGCCTAAACATGTGCTAAAGTGCCCTCTAGGAGCCAAAACGTGTGCTAAAGTGAACTCTAGGAGCCAGAATATGTGCTTAAGTGAACTCTAGAAACCTAAACGTGTGCTAAAGTGTCCTCTAGGAGCCAAAACATGTGCTAAAGTGCCCTCTAGGAGCCAGAACATGTGCTAAAGTGTCCTCTAGGAGGCTAAACATGTGCTAAAGTGCCCTCTAGGAGCCAAAATGTGTGCTAGAGTGCCCTCTAGGAGCCAAAATGTGTGCTAAAGTGCCCTCTAGGAGCCTAAACATGTGCTAAAGTGCCCTTTAGGAGCCAAAACATGTGCTAGAGTGCCCTCTAGGAGCCTAAACATGTGCTAGAGTGCCCTCTAGGAGCCTAAACATGTGCTAAAGTGCCCTCTAGGAGCCTAAACATGTGCTAAAGTGTCCTCTAGGAGCCAAAATGTGTGCTAAAGTGCTCTCTAGGAGCCAAAATGTGTACTAAAGTGCCCTCTAGGAGCCAAAACATGTGCTAAAGTAAACTCTAGGAACCTAAACGTGTGCTAAAGTGCCCTCTAGGAGCCAAAATGTGTGATAAAGTGCCCTCCAGAAGCCTTTACGTGTGCTAAAGTGTCCTCTAGGAGCCAAAATGTGTGTTAAAGTGTCCTCTAGGAGTCAAAACATGTGCTAAGAAGAAGAAGAAGAAGAAGAGCAAAAACAAAAAGAGGAAGAATAAGAAGAAGTAGAAGAAGAAGACGAAGAACAAGAACAAAAAGAAGACGACGACGATGATGGAGAAGAAGAAGAAGAAGGCGACGAGGACGACGAAGAAGAAGAAGAAGAACAACAACAACAACAAAAAGAGCAGGAAGAAGAACAAGTAGAAGACGAAGAAGACAAAGATGAAGAAGAAGAAGAAGAGCAAGAACAGAAAGAACAAAACAAACAAAAAGAAGGCGACGAGGACGACAAAGAAGAAGAAAAACCAAAAGAAGCAGAAGAACAAGAGCAAGAACAACAGCAAGAGCAAAAAGAAGGAAAAGACGACGAGGACGACGACGAGGACGACGACTGCAATGACGGCGAAGAAGAAGAAGAACGAGAACAAGAAGAAGAAGAACGAGAAGAAGAAGAAGAAGAACGAGGAGAAGAAGAAGAACAAGAAGAAGAAGAACAAGAACGAGAAGAAGAAGAAGAAGAAGAAGAACAAGAAGAAGAAGAACAAGAACGAGAAGAAGAAGAAGAAGAACAAGAACAAGAACAAGAACAAGAACGAGAAGAAGAAGAAGAAGAAGAAGAAGAAGAAGAAGAAGAAGAAGAAGAAGAGCAAGAACAAAAGGAAGGACATGAAGACGAGGACGACTAGGACGACAAGGACGAGGACGACGAAGAAGAAGAAGAAGAAGAAGAAGAAGAAGAAGAAGAAGAAGAAGAAGAAGAGCAACAACAAAAAGAAGAAGAAGAAGAAGAAGAAGAAGAAGAAGAAGAACGAGAAGAAGAAGAAGAAGAAGAAGAAGAAGAACGAGAAGAAGAAGAACAAGAAGAACGAGAAGAAGAAGAAGAAGAACAAGAAGAACGAGAAGAAGAAGAACGAGAAGAAGAAGAACAAGAAGAACGAGAAGAAGAAGAAGAAGAAGAAGAAGAACGAGAAGAAGAAGAAGAAGAAGAAGAAGAACGAGAAGAAGAAGAACAAGAAGAACGAGAAGAAGAAGAAGAAGAAGAAGAAGAAGAAGAAGAAGAAGAAGAAGAAGAAGAAGAAGAAGAAGAAGAAGAAGAAGAAGAAGAAGAAGAAGAAGAAGAAGAAGAAGAGCAAGAACAAAAGGAAGGACATGAAGACGAGGACGACTAGGACGACGAAGAAGAAGAACAAGAACAAGAAGAAGAAGAAGAAGAAGAAGAAGAAGAAGAGCAACAACAAAAAGAAGAAGAAGAAGAAGAAGAAGCAGCAGCCATGAGCTAAAGAAACACATGTGTTTTGCTTGTTGGTTCTTCTTCTTGGTTTTGCAGACGTTTCCTTTCAGACTCACTTCACAAAAAGGACAGAGTTCAAATGTTTGCTCATCCAAACAATGGAGGAGAAAGTCTTATTGTTAGTGGGAGAGGAGGGACACAAGCTACCGGACAACACACACACACACATGAAGTGTGACGGCTACACACTGGCAGACACGCTACAGTGGACGCAAACACACACACACACACACACACACAAACACACACACACACACACACATGAGCAGGTGAACAAACACACACACACACATGAAACGCACAAAAAGCCTCATAAAAGTACGGACTCCAATCTCTTTACTCTTTGTCTGCTCACACACACACAAACACACACATGTACACAGGCTGGTGCAAGCTGCCAGTATTATTTGTGTGTGTGTGTGTGTGTGTGTGTGTGTGTGTGTGTGTGTGTGTGTGTGTGTGTGTGTGTGTAAGAGAGATGGAGGAGGTGGGCAGCAGACCAAAGTCATCCATCTAGGGGAGCCAATAGTGAACAGCATAGGCTACAAGCTTCACAGCACCAATTGCACACTCCCACCACAAACACACACATACACACACACACACACACACACACACACACACGCATACACACACACACACGCACACACACACATACACACACACACTACCCTTGTGAGGGTTACAGCTCTCAGGGTGTTAAGATGGTGGAGCCCACAGCAATCAATCTTTACCCAGCAGCCTTGCCTGACCTGCCCTCTGACACACACATGCACACACACACGGACACACAAACACGGACACACAAACACACACACACACACACACACGCACACACACACACACCAAGTTGCACCACCTCTCTTTTGTGCTCTTCTTTGTGAGTTTCTCTCCATCTTCCTCGCTCCCTCTCAATCTTTATCTCACCCTGGCAGACACCTGCTTCAGAGTGCAGCACGCTAACGGATTGGCGCCTCTAAAGATGATCGCAATCATGAGGCGACCGATGAACAGCGGACTAAAAAAAGGGGGAATGACCATTGATTTTCATTCTGGTAGACGTGAGTTATGGCGAGGCATTGTGCACGAAAGCTCCGACCGTGAGACAAAGGGATCGGGCCGAGGCTTCAACCTGAGATGTGGAACGGTCAATGGAGGAGAGGAGAAAACACGCTGTCGCTCCATCTCTCGCTCCTTCTCTCGCTCCTTCTCTCGCTCCTTCTCTCGCACTGGAGGAACCCGGCTGTCCTCCCCGTCCGCCGGTGACTTGGATTTGGCATTTCGACTACCTGAAGGGTCCGAGCTGTCCTCCCTCTCTGCCTCTATATCCATAAACTGTCGCCCTCCCTCTCTTTCACCCCCTCCTCGTCATCATCATCCATCTGAACATGACTGCGTGACCTGTAGAAGGCGAGCGGTCAAAGAGCTTTTGACGGATCCGAGAAAAGCAGGGAATCGAACCAGTACCTAAAACTTTAATGACGGACAAGAGTTTTGAATCGTGTGTGTGTGGATGTGTTTTGTTTTTTCTTTAAGATCAATTTTTTGCCCCTTCAAGCCGTTATTTTATATGACAGACAGGAAATGGGGTGAGAGAGAGAGAGGGGCAGACTTGCAGCAAAGGGCCGCAGATCGGAGTCGAACCCGCGGCCGCTGCCTCGAGGACCTTCAGCCTCTTTACACGGGGCAACTGCTCTAACCACTCAGCCACTGGCCACCATGAAACCGCATACTTAGTTAACCGATGGTGTCATGGCCCCACGTCCGACCTCTGACCCCGCAGCGTCACATAACAACAACAGTGCTGCTGCGCGAGAGGACAGAGACGGACCAAGAGACTGTTTCCTGACCTGGACTCTGAGCCACGTGCATGGGACCGAGTTGTGTGTAAATGCGTTTCACGGAAAGTGGCACAAAATTTTTGGGGAAATTCAAAGAAATCTCTGATAGCGAGCGACACGCTAGCGTTCAGAGCTGAGCACAGCTAGACGGGCGCAGGGCGCTTGCTAACTGCAGGTACTTCATTATTTGATGCTTTGGTTTTATGAAACATGACTATAAAACATTATAACTACCGTATTCTCCGCACTATAAGTTGCACCTAAAAACCTTCAAATGTCTCAAAAGCCGACAGTGCGCCTTATAACCCGGTGCTCCTTATATATGGACCAATATTGAGCCACAACAGGTCTCCAACTACGGTGAGCAGCCTCCGACTCTATTTTCCCCCGTAGAAGAAGTAACGCGCTGTGCATGTTGAGATATACGACTGCGTGAAGCGTGCCGTTTCATTTCCATGTGTGTGTTTGTGTAAAGAGCCCAAAATGGCTCCTGTTAAGAGACACGCTTACGACGCAGAGTTTACACTCAAGGCCATTAGTCACGCAGTAGAACACGGGAATAGAGCAGCAGCCAGAGAGTTGAACATGAACCAATCAATGGTGCCGAAGTGGAGGAAGCAACAAGACGACCTGCGCCGAGTAAAGAAGACTAAACAGAGTTTAGAGGGAACAGAGCGAGACGGCTGCAGCTGGAGGACAAACTCCAACAGTGGGTTGTTGAACAGAGAGCAGCAAGTAGAAGAGTCCGTACGATCACTGTTCCACTGAAGGCAACAGCGCTAGCACGATACTGTCCAGCTGCAGACCCGGAGCACAAGCCCCCCACTTGACACAACCCCCTCACTTGACACAAGCCCCTCACTTGACACAAGCCCCTTGCTTGACGGAAGTGACGCAAAAGGTTTTTCTTCCAAGTGAGGGGCTTGTGCTCCGGGTCTGCAGCTGGATGCTACTCGTGCTAGCACGCAAACTTAACATCAATAAATTTAGAGGTGGTCCTTAGCGTAACCCCAGTGTCGACTGTAGCGTCTATTCTATGCGCCTTATAGTGCGGAGATACGGTACTTTTATAGGTCAGAAAAGACGCAAAAGCACAATAGGTCCTGTTTAAAATACACAAACCAAATCTGAATCTAATGTCACAAAGACCTTCCTTCATGCTTCTGTTGGAAGTTCATTGGGACCCTGTGAGTAACTAGGTGTCCTGTAGTCCACACATATACGTCCCATACTCCACCCTACAAATACGCAGCGCAGACAACTGTGGATCAAAAGAATAACTGCACTTGCGTCACTTGTGGTACGACGGTGGCCGTTCCCCAGCAACACCTACCAGGCAGCGTTGCTGTGGGCGCTGTCGTCTAGGTGACAGAGCAGCTCCAGGGTTTGGGGGTTGTGGGTGGAGTCGTCAGGTGACTCATGGCTTCCTGTGTCCCAATCGGTGGGCATGCGCCATACCGCCGCGCAGGACACCACCCTGCTGTCGCTCGCTGCAGGGAGACAACACACACACACACACACGCACATTTAGAGATTGTAAGAGTACAGTGTGTGTGTTCGTGTTTGTGCGTGTGTTCGTGTGTGTGTGTGTGTGTTGGACAGGCGCTAATGCGGTGATGTGGATGCACTTTTCCCCAAAATCCACATCACAAATGAGTTATTTTGGCACATCCACACCAGAGCTGCTAATTGGAACCAGTGGAGTAAATGTAGACCTGATACAGTAATTGGACTAAAAGTTTGAGGCTGGAGGGCATAACCAATCACGGAGAGAGAGGGAGAGAGAGAGAGAGAGAGAGAGAGAGAGAGAGAGAGAGAGGAAAAATGGGCAGAGAGAAAACAGAGGGAGCCTAATTTCTTTTTGGTGTAGATATTGACAGTGTGTGGGCAGGCGTTAGGCTATGAAACACTGGCGTTGGGCCTATTTGTCAAATTAAAAAGCAACGCGGTGCGAGTCCACAGGCTCTTGAGTGGTTTTAGACAACCTTGCACTTGGAGTAAGTGGGCAAGCAATCATCTTGAACAAAAGCCCTTTCTCGCTCGCATGCTGGAGTGCCAGTGGGAGGCGGCGTGGAAGCGCTATACGAACGCACTTTTGTATGCTTGTATGTATGTATTTTCGCGTGGGAGCGTGTTGTGTGCGCAGCGGTGCATAGTGGGCCGTTTGAGCTGCAGTCTGGTCCAGAGTGGCTGTCATCCTGTGAACTCGAGCGTGCAGAACTCAGCTGACAGAGCGAGAAGACAGAGGGGAGAGAGAGCCGGGGGCGAGGGGATGGAGGGTTGTTGAATCAGGGAGGGGGGGTATCTGGGCTCAAAGGTCCACCGCGCTCCTGTGACGCAATCTGAGGCACTGGCAGAAGTGTCATGACTGTCAGGATCGAAACTCTTAATTGGTGTCTAAGAACACACACACACACACACCCACACACACACACACACACCACACACACACACACACACACACACACACACACACGTGTAAAAGTGCCGTCCATAGGAACAAACAGGTTCAGGGTTCATCTCCTTTTTGATAAATCTTACAGCTAGGGTTTTTTTAAGCTAATTTTGTTCTGCTTAATTCGGCTGCTATAGGCCTGGTGGTGGTGCCTGCTGCAGTGGTCCTGTGTGCTGGTCTCTGCTGATGGTGGTGGTGCCTGCTGCCGTGGTCCTGTGTGCAGGTCTCTGCTGATGGTGGTGGTGCCTGCTGCCGTGGTCCTGTGTGCAGGTCTCTGCTGATGGTGGTGGTGCCTGCTGCCGTGGTCCTGTGTGCAGGTCTCTGCTGATGGTGGTGGTGCCTGCTGCCGTGGTCCTGCATGACGCTTCCTGCTGCTGTTATAATCTATCACCTTAGCTGTGCTTGTTTCTACTGTTCTGCTGTATTAATAAGTCATATTCACATTATTATAGATGTTATTATAGTTACTGGAAGTGTGTCTCTCTCTGTCCATCTGTCCGTCTTTTCTCTCTCTCTCTCTCTCCTTCTCTTCCTCTCTCCGGTGCAGACAGATGTGCGTCCTCCACAGAGCTGGGTCTGTCTGACGTTCCTGTCTGTTATAGTGAAGGTTTTCAACGCCACCGTACTCTACGGGGGAATTGTTGGGTCTCTGTAAATCATGAATAAGTCACAGAGTGTGGTCTTTACCTACTCTGTAAAGTGTCCTGAGATAACTTTGGTTATGATTTGGCACTGTAAATAAAATTGAATTGAATTGAATTGAATATGTGATCCTGCAAATCTTGCGTGAGTCCGCGTGATTGCGAGAATCCAGCTGCCGTGCGAGGATCGTGCGCGTGACCTTCAAAGATTTCCTCCTGCCTGACAGTGACTCTTGCAGCCGCTGCTCTAATCCCTCATGTGGGTCATCGTGTCCGCACATTAGTATTGATTCCATTAGGGTCCGAACACGACTTCTAACGCAGTCGGTGCTGTCGGACCTGTGAAGACACGCCGGCTTATATTGATCACCAGTTAAAGAACAATCACGTGTTATGACTCTCAGCTAAACGCCATGAGGTCGTCGGATGGGAGAGACAAACAGAAAAGCAAGATAAAATAGATGCAAAAAGAGAAAGAAATAAAAAGACACGCTGCATAAAGCGCAATGAACGGCGCCGGAGACAGAAGGAAACAGTGGGACTCACTTTTGTTATAGCAGGTGGTGAGCACAGCCTTATCTGCAGGACTGGCGCCAATGTGCCATATCTCCCCAGCTTGGTGCAGAAGGACGTTCTTATTAATGATGTTATTCTCATCATCAAAGTCAATGATGTGGATCTGGAAGAAGAGCAGAGACAGAGAGGAGAGATGTGTTGAGGGTGAAGCTGGAGTTAAAACACTGCGCGCACCTCCCTCCCTCCGCACACACACGCGCACGCACGCACGCCAACCGCAGTTCAAAGCTCCGCTCGGTTCCCGTCCTGAAAAAGAAGATGGTTCCTCTTTTTAATATGACAGCAAACGTAATTTGAAGGCAGGCATCTCTTTGATTCTCTCTCCCCTCCCCGTCAACTTCATACGGCTGAAGACTTTTATCTTGATTTGGTCTTTTACGGCGACGATTACGACACTTTACGAAGCCGCGTCGGATTCGTGGGAGTCTGTAAATGACGTGTCGGAGGAGTCAGAGGAGAAGGTACAACAAAAAGGAACTCCATCTTTTGTTTTTTAGACAAATGGCCCCGATAAAAAGGGCTGAGGGCGAGGTGCGTTATCCAAGAGAGCTCTCTTGTGAAAGGGGTTTAACTGTGCACACTAAAAATAAGACATTTGCATGTTGTCCCCGTGTCTGCGTGGGTTTTCTCCGGGTTCTCCGGTTTCCTCCCACAGTCCAAAGACGTGCAGGTGTTCGGTTCATTGATGACTCTAAATCACCCGTAGGTGTGAATGGTTGTCTGTCTCTGTTCGTCTCTATGTGTCCTGTGATAGACTGGCGTCCTGTCCAGGGTGGACCCCGCCTCACGCCCGATGTCAGCTGGGATCGGCTCCAGCCCCCCACGACCCCGACAGGGACAAGAGGTTGAAGATTGATGAATGAATGATGTAGGCAAACCAGAGAGCAGCAGATGGAAACGATCTTTCCGTAGACCTCTGAGTTTTTGTGCGTCTTGTCGACTGTTTTTGAATCTTTTCATCGACCAAATCTGCAGTAAACACTCCACCTCCGCATCACACCAACGTGAACCTTTCACCGCCATTGTTTGAAATGTCCGCGCATGGTCCCTCCTTCTTTTTTCTATGTCCCAACAGGCGCACAGGAAATGACCTCAGAACCGCCGTAGGCCTCGTGCTCGTACACGTGCGCACGCTCGTGCTCGTACACGTGCAAACGTGCTTTACTAAAGCCCACCTCTCCCAAACGGGCCGTGGACGGCAACTGAACCGATCCTAGGCGCGGTACGGTTGCACTCACACTGGTCAAACGAACTAGACTTTAGCCGTGTAACATCCCGGGGCACGGTACGGTTGGACAGTGTGAGTGCGCCCTGACTTAACTGTAACACCTCAACTACTATACTATATGCCATAAGGCACCAGACGTTCTTAGCGGTTTCCTTGACTCTGTGTAACTCTGAGGCCTGGGCTGCACTTGGACACTCATCAACAGCTGTCTACACTTTACAGCATGTAACTTCCACAAACAAGCTTAACTTTTATGCGTAAGAAGTTAATAGAAACTCCGTCTTACTGAGTTCTTTTTATTAGATGGAAATCTATTCTACGAGGGCCCTCAATTGAATGCAGTTCAGGGCCTCTGATGCAGTAAAACAGTGAGGGTCTCAAGGTTTGATCAGACAATTAATGGTGGTTTCTCCCATAAGAGAGACACTTACAGCACCTTGGGGGACCATTAATGGGCTTGCACTGGACAATAACTCCTGCTAGGCACTTCCACTCCCCTTCCCTGTACTACTTTTACAGGCTGAAGAAAGAGGATGAAAGGAGGGGGCGTGGGGAGGAGGAGGAGAGGAGCATCGTAGCGGCAGCATCCTTCAGCCTCCTCAAAGTCAGCTCGGCAGCTATTAACCTTGAGTTGGACTGCATCGGGCAAAAAATTATTACGCAAAGTTATAATTTTATGGTGGTGGGAGAGCGGTACAAATAAATTCAGGCTGGCGGGACAGGGTAATTGGAGGGCCTGGTAATAGGGTCCCCCCGAATGAACCCAGGTGTGAGGGGAGAGAGTGGTGCCAGCCCTCCTCCCCCAGGTGATTTATCCCTTATTCTTCCAGGCTTTGGGGGAGTGACTCATAGCCTTCAGCCACTTGGGCACCGAGCCCAGCACTTTTAATTATCTGCCGACGGTGGGAGGAATTGAGGCAGGGAAGGGGTGGGCGATCGGGAGGAGGAGGAGGAGGAGGAGAGGGGGTAAGGGAGGGATAAAGCCAAGCTGGCTCCTGGCCCCCACTTCACGGGGCCTCGCCGCTAAAGCTCTTTAGCCGCGCAGATGACAGTAAGCGGGGCGGAGGAGTAGCGAGCGGGTGAGAGAGGTGCCAAGCTCGGGCGCTTTATCTCGTTAGCAGCCTTAAATGCCACGCAGACGTGCCCTCCTATTTGTCATTCCAGCTATTGGTCTCTGAGGGATTTGAGAAGTGCTCGGCGAGTTAAGAGAGACATTTCCACCCCGCATTATGCTTAATGGGAGGTGGAGAGGCCAGCAGGCTTATGGATACAGCCGGAGCCATCAGGGCGGAAATGTCCATGGAAAACACATTTTTCACACTGGGCGAGATCAAACTTGGACGAACTGAGCGCTCCGATCCGACGTTGGCCGGCGAACGCACGCAGAGGGGAAAAGACAATGAGCTGCTTCATGAATAAACGGAGCGCGCCGACTGATCCTGGGATTCAAACGTAGGGTCACGGCAAACAACATAACCTACAAGATGAATAATGAACCCTATTCAGTTTTACAGCTTTGAACGCTCTTTGACATGAGATCAGAAAACAAAGAATATTTATATCAATATAGTTTTACAACTTAGTTTTTAAGTCTTTAAAAGCACAACTAGAGTAAAAGAAGAAGAAGAATTACTTATTAATCCCGCAACAGCACACACACAGGCCTGAAACACACTAACCACCACTCCACCGTGTCGCCTGACTTTGCGGTGTACTACAGGTAATTGTACCGACCGATTTAAGACACAGCAAAAGAAGAAGAAGAATTATTACTTTATTAATCCTGCAAGAGGAAACTAAATTTTTAAACTCTGTTATTATTCATGTTACACACACACACACACACACGCACAAACAGGACCTATATACATGCAATTAATGGAGAGATGTCAGAGCGAGGGGGCTGCCAGTGACCAGCGCACCGAGCAGTTGGGGGTTCGGTGCCCAGGAGATGAGCTGCCACCTCTCAATCCACCAGTCCACGCTCCATTCATGGTCCACACAGGGACTCAAACCAGCGACCCTCCAGTTCCCAGCCGAGTCACCTATGGACTGAGCTACTGCCCCCCCAGAAATAAGGAACGCATCCCGGATTTGCGTGTCATCCTCGCGCAGGCGCCGTGCTAATCTTCTCTGTATCGTTCCAGTTTGAATATATGTGCTAACGAACTAACAACATACAAACATATCAGAAATCTAATGTATTATGTCTTGGGTGACCTTATTGATGTTGTTTGGAGTATGTGATGCAAGACATTTGTGTGTGAACGGACCAAAAGTTTGAGCTCATCTTGACTTAAACCCGTACATCGCGGATGTATGAGACCGGTGAGTTGCTTACTCCAGGTAGGGATAAGTCCTTACCCCAAGTGAAGGATCTCAAGTACCTCAGGATCTTGTTCACGAGTGAGGGGACTATGGAGCGTGAGTTTGGCCGGAGAATCGGAGCAGCGGGGTGGAGCTGCAGTCGCTCTACCGCACCGTTGTGATGAAGAGAGAGCTGAGGAAGGCAAAGCTCTGGATCTACCACTCAGTCCTGGTTCCTACCCTCACCTGTGGTCATGAAAGCTGGGTCAGGACCCAAAGAACCAGGTCCAGGTCCAAGCGTGTGAAATGTGTTTCCTCAGGAGGGGGGCTGGAGTCTCCCTTAGAGAGAGGGGGAGAAGTTCAGCATCCAGGACCAGGTGGAGAGGTTAGATCTCCACACTGGCCTGGGAACGCCTCAGGATCCCCCAGTTAGAGCTGGTTAATGTGGCCCGGGAAAGGGAAGTTTGGGGTCCCCTGCTAAAGCTGCTGCCCCACGACCCGACCCCGGATAAGAGGCTGAAGATGAGATAAGATGAGATGAGACCGGTGACCACAGTTAGCATCTTTCATTATTTCTGTTTGTTAGCGTGCTAGCTTGTAGCTGTCAGTGACAGTCTACAGTGGCCTCAAAGCACATAGACATATGAATAAATGAGCAGTTAGGACCCCATTACTACACAAATCTAATAACTGTACTTAGATTAGATGCTACAATGCTGTTGAAGAGTTAGCTGCTGGTTTTCTCGTCTTTCAGCTGCTTGTCCTAGCATGAAGAAAGCGTTATATAGAGTACATGAAGCTAATGATAGAGTGCGATAAGAAACCACACAGATCGACTGGGATGCATTGTCACCGTTCCCAACAAGCTCCGTGTTAGACCCGCTACACAAGACTTGGATTGAACTGCGTCTGTGTTCAGTGCCAGACCGTTTTCACAGTAAAGTCTGCCAGAAATACTGTATATCTCTGTGTGTGTGTGTGTGTGTGTGTGTCTATCTCACATGCACACACACTCTCACTCACTCTCTCTTCCTCTCAGAGAGCTAATTATTTCTCTCCCGTTTAGAGCCAACTGTTTCTGTCATCTGTCTCTGTAATGACCTCTGCAAGATGTGCACGCATGCACACACACCCCACTCTGTCGTTTTTCTTTCTCCTCCTACAAACACACTCGCAGCACAAAGCACACACACACACACACACACACCGAAACTCAGACGTACAGACTTTTGCAGAGAAGCCGTGGATATACACAAACACACACACACACACAGCACGGATGCACACACAACCAATCTGTCTACTATTGGGGACAGCTCAAGCAGTTGGAGCTGATGCGTTTGAGCCAGACTGAGGCCATGTCTCTCTCTCCTGAGCTGAGAGTCCCAACGCAGGGCTAATAAACACCACACTGATTATCAATCGACACATAATTCATTCACAGGAATTGCGATAACTGATTAACCACTCGGTTAATCACTAGGCTACACGGTGGTGTAGTGGTTAGCACTGTTGGGCCCTTCTGTGTGGAGTTTGCATGTTGTCCCCGTGTCTGCGTGGGTTTTCTCCGGGTTCTCCGGTTTCCTCCCACAGTCCAAAGACGTGCAGGTGTTCGGTTCATTGATGACTCTAAATCACCCGTAGGTGTGAATGGTTGTCTGTCTCTGTTCGTCTCTATGTGTCCTGTGATAGACTGGCGTCCTGTCCAGGGTGGACCCCGCCTCACGCCCGATGTCAGCTGGGATCGACTCCAGCACGACCCCGCGACCCGACCCCGGGATAAGCGGTTGAAAATGAATGAATGGTTAACCACTTGGCACTGAAACAATAGGTCAATTGACCGATAAGGCAATGCAACTTAATTTGTAACGCACTTTTAATACACAAGTCAGACTCAAAGGGCTTCACAGCAACACGTCATGAATTCAAATGTATCACAGAGACAAAGAGAATAAAAACATAGACAATAATAAAAACAGTGCGGACGTTAAAGTGCAGAGATTTATCAGAAAGCTACGGTGAACGTAAAAGTGTTCAGTCTAGTTGTAAAGGTGCTCAGAGTGGATGAAAGTCTCACATCCTCAGGACGTTTATTCCAGCTGTTTGTTGCATAATGACTGAAAGATGAGGGATAATGCATTTAACCACAGTCACTGGATTAATTCTTCATTTTTTTGTATTAAAGCAAAAGCTATAGCCTAAACTGTTCCTTCAGCCAACTGTCTGTCTGTCTGTGAAATACAACCTAGGGAAAGTTTGGGGTCCCCTGCTAAAGTTGCTGCCCCCGCGACCCGACCCCGGGTAAGAGGCTGAAGATGAGATGAGATGAAGAAAACCCACTTTTTTAGATACCTACAGGTTAGACAGTATTCGCTTCCACCGACCTAACTTTCCCTCAAAACCAGGCATCAACCCGATGGATACATTTCTTGCTTTTGACCCGTTATCCAAAGGTTCAATGTCTGGATTATACAGTGACGTATTCGTATGGTCACAGATGATCATAGATTGGCCTGGGAACAGGATCTGGGACCCTTGTCTGATGACCGGTGGGACTCTATATTACGGACAGTACACAAAACCGCATCACGACATTGTGTGCTCTCATCTCACTCATCTTCAGCCTCTTATCCGGGGTTGGGTCTCGGGGGCAACAGCTCCAGCAGGGGACCCCAAACTTCCCTTTCCCGGGCCACATTAACCAGCTCTAACTGGGGGATCCCGAGGCGTTCCCAGGCCAGTGTGGAGATCTAATCTCTCCACCTGGTCCTGGGTCTTCCCTGAGGCCTCCTCCCAGCTGGACGTGCCTGGAACACCTCCCTAGGGAGGCGCCCAGGGTTCATCCTTACCAGATGATCCTGAACCACCTCAACTGGCTCCTTTCAACACAAAGGAGCAGCGGCTCTACTCCGAGTTCCTCACGGATGCTGAACTTCTCCCCCTCTCTCTAAGGGAGACTCCAGACCCCCTCCTGAGGAAACACATTTCACACGCTTGGACCCGCGACCTCGACCCTCATGTTCTTCAGTATTGTGTACTTAACGTATTCGTTTTAATACTATGTCAAGTTTTTATTAATGTATCTTTAATATTTCACATCGACTGTTCAGTACAAATATTCTCCAGCCTTGTGTCTTTAATCGTTTCCATGTAGAGGGAACCAAACCGGGCCCTACTCTGCATTTATTTACGCTAATGGTTCATTTTTTATGATGATGAAACTTCGAAAGTATGAAGAATTCCTTTCAAAATAAAGTATCCGTGAGGTGATGAGCAGTGGACGCCATCTTTACGCTCATAAGACCCCAGGAAAACTAAAGTGTCGTACAGAATCCTGATCTTTTTGACTCTTTGGGTCTAAAACGCAGTTATAAACAATTACAACACAGTTACAATTTGCAGGACTTTTGCAGAACATCCTAAAAAATAAAGCTCATCCCATCTGAACTTAAATCCCGATAGCCTTGAAAAGAGTCTGATGTGAGTGAAATGAGAGCTGTTGGATCTGAGGTCGAGGTCTAAATAAAATAAATAACAATAAAAACTTCTCCAAACTTCCTCTAACTTAGTGGTCAGCCTTTCTTTGTCTTTAAATTGGCCCCTCAGACTGAACTTGACTTGATGTCATCGTGTTGGCTCAGATCTCGCGCTCTTGCAAAGCTTCAGAATCATCTTCTGACTCTGATTTGAAATTTAAAGCAGAGATGCGATGCGAGAGGTTATCTGGTCATGCTTTTAACATTTAACAGATATATTTAAAAACAGGCCTGCCTGCCTTTGACCTACAGAAAGTTATTCATGTTGTTCTCACTTATTCTAACTCCTCTCACACATGCTACACAGTAGTGATATGACGATACATTGGCCGGCTGATGTATTGCGTTTTTTAAGGGCGCACTCACACTGTCCTTCCGCACCGCGCCAAAACAGGTTTTACGGGTAAAGCCTAGTTCGTTTGACCAGTGTGAGTGCAACCGCTCCGCGCATAACTGCAGACAGCTTGCCGTCCACGGTCCGTTTGAGAGAGGTGGGCTTTTGTAGAGCGTGTTTGCACATGTACGAGCACGAGCGTGCGCACGTGTACGAGCACGAGGCCTACGGCAGCTCTGAGGTCGTTTCCTGTGCGCCTGTTGGGACGTAGAAAAAAGAAGGAGGGACCATGCGCGGACATTTCAAACAATGGCGGTGAAAGGTTCACGTTGGTGTGATGCGGAGGTGGAGTGTTTACTGCAGATTTGGTCGATGAAAAGATTCAAAAACAGTCGACAAGACGCACAAAAACTCTGAGGTCTACGGAAAGATCTGGAAACAAAGCCACGCATCGCCATGACGTCATCAATGCGTGTGACGTGTTACGGCGTGATGACGTATAGGCAGCAAGAAGCATTCTCCGAGGCCCAGGTAGTGTGTCCTAGATTGGCATCAACAGTAGAAAAAGTGAAATGTTGCTTTTATTCACATTTCCATGTGAGCTACAAAAAAAGGTACAAAGGTCGTCCTGGGGTCAAAATGACCCGTGAGGCACAAAGAGTTGAACTCAAGGTCACAGAGTTATTTACAAACCACTGAATGTTACAATGTTTTAGTTGTTTTAATCAGTCGCAGACGTAATAAGACAGATCATGGGGTCTTCTCACGGACTGCTGTGCCTTTGATCAGTCTCAGATCAATGAGCAGCAGACGTGAACGAGACAGTAGCAGACGTAAACAACACACAGGTGTTATCGCAGACTGCAGAGATTATAAAGGTGCTGCAGATGACAGGGCCCCGGACTCTGTCTGTGCTGAAGCCGTGAGTGTGTGTTACAACGCTGAAGAGGCTCCAGATCGCATTTTTCAGAGGTCCAGCAAGACAACTGTGATTCAGAAGAGGAAGTGGAGGATGTATCAGAAGAAGAAGATGGGGAGGAATACAACCCAGAGCATGAGGAATCATCTTCAGAAGAAGAAGAAGAAAACCCTGAAGCTGAAAGAGAGACATGGCAGGATAACATGTTCCTCAGCAGCATGTGACCAACACGACAGGCATGCAGAACAGAACGCCATAAAGATGACCCCAGGACCCACAAGGTACGCCGTTTCTCATGCCCATGACATTGTCTCTACACTCTACCTGTTTATCACACCAGCAATAGAAAAAAAGCAAGCCAGCAAAATATGAGATTAAGTCGTGGGTGGCTTGCGATGCCAAATCAAGCTATGCTTGGAAAATGCACGTCTATACCGGGAAGCCGACCAGTGGACGCCCAGAGAAGAACCAGGGGATGTGAGTTGTGCTTGATGTGACAGAGGGACTGAGGGTCACACTCAGACATGTGACAATTTCTTCACATCTTATGAACTCGGACAGCAGCTCCTGGAGAGGAAGATCAACATGGTTGGTACAGTTCGCGTCAAAGGAGAGAGAGGTTTTCTCATCAAAGTTTGCCTTCACGCCCACCACCACTCTAGTTTCTCACCTCCCAAAGAAAAACAAGAATGTAGTTCTTCTGAGCACACTGCACACAGACGGTGACGTTAGCGATCGTGAGGACAGGAAGCCAGTCACCATCCTAGGCTACAACTGCAACAAGGGAGGTGTGGACAACCTAGATAATGTGATTGGAACATACAGCTGCAGAAGGATGACTGCCCGCTGGCTCCTGGTCATCTTCCACAACATCATTGATGTTTCCTCCTACAATGCCTTTGTGATTTGGAGAGGGATCAACCCGACCTGGATGTCTCGTAAGCAGAACAAGAGGAGGGTGTTCCTGGAGCAGCTGGGAAAGGCACTTGTAATTCCACTCATTGAAAGAAGGAAGCATGTCCCCCGCACAGAAGCCTCAGCAGCAGTAGTCAAAGCTATTCAGAGTGCAGGAGCTCCTGATCAACCTGAGGATCCGATTCTCCGGCCAAACTCACGCTCCGTCGTCCCCTCACTCGTGAACATGATCTCGAGGTACTTGAACTCCTTCACTTGGGGTCAGGACTTGTGGGTTACTTGTATATATATATATATAAACTACTCCTATAGGTGGAAACAACAGCCTTCTGATCCAGAATATCACCTATAATGCAAGGGGATGTTTCATGGCAGGGGTGCTGAATACGGCACAACACCGGTTCAAGACCAGCAAAGAGTCTGTGCCGCTCTGAAACCGGTTTTCCTGACGGAGAGCCGGTTCTTTGGCTCTGGAAACAGGAAGAACCGCTTCAAGATTGGGCACCGGCTCTGAACCGGCCCTCAAAACGTCTCGATCTTAAAAGCGGTATGTACGGCCCTGCACCACGCATTAGTACCTGGTTTGTGGGAAACACTGAGTGTGACAGGAGGCATTGTCTTGCATTAAAACTGCAGCTAATTGGGAGACAATTGCAGTGAAAGTGTTGCACATGTTAGTGTTTAAGTGTTTTTCTTACCTGGTTGTCAAATTTCAGTGACTGTGTTCCCACAAGAAAGCGAATGGCATCTGTCTCAGCTGTCTGGGCAGTCAGGGCTCTCGCCTGCAGAGTTAGATACAAAAAAACATGACTTTAAAAATTAAAAATGCTCAAATACAAAAGTTTTCATTCATTAAAAGGAACATGGGTGTAAATAACTGCTGCAGTGACGCTTTAATCTATGCAGACTATTAGAGAATAGCTTAAAAACACAGCCAATAAGTGAAATATAACAGAGATAGATGTAACTAATGAATGATGTGACATTACCTGGAATTCAAGACCGTAAATGACAGGGGCGTCGTCCTCCATTTTGGATTTGGAGCTTTATATTCCTGTTCACGATAAAAGCGCAGCAAAAACACTGTAACTGTTCTTCTTACTACACAAAAACACAAAACACAACACAGCAGCTGCACTTCCGCGATTGAAAAACCGTTTAAGAGCTAGAAATACGTAACGACACTCGTGTAAGGTTGTGTACTCTTTTAAAAGTGCGTAAAATACGTCGAGAATACCAAAAACGACGGTTGGATGAAGTTTGTCCGCTCCGAGATCCCGTACGCGTAGCTCTTCTTTGCTGATGCGCATGCGCACTGGAGATCTATCTGTCAGTGAAGTGAGGTAAGAGAAATAATCGTGTTTTTGTTTCAGTTTTTATGTGTTTTCTGTTTTTACTGTAGCGATATTGTCACTGTTGTTTGTTCCGTGACTTTTAAAAGAGTCCACAGCTTTTATTTAAGTATTTACTTTATCAACAAAGTGCCCAGTTAATGTTGAATTAGCGTACGACAGCCAACCGGCTAATGTAGATTAGCTAGATCATGTTAGCTAGTAATGTCACCAAACAGACGAGATATCATTAACAGCCCCTTTATTGTCAAAACTAGGCTGAAAAAAAACCTCAAGGATGATTTTAACAACGATGGTTATTTAATGTCATGTGAGATGTTTCTACAAAAAAGAGGATTTACCATCAAAATACAAGGAAATCACATTTATAGTTGGTTCTATCCCCAATGGTTTACCAGAGCTAATGAAAGGCTGTAGTCATCTATATGAAGGTATTAACCCTTTACTTAGGTGGAATTAAATGTATTAGTTATAAATGTGCCAGTAAACATATTAGAAGATGCTTCTATAGTAAGGTGACTGATTTTTAAGATAAAGATAAGGACATTTTTGGTTCAGAGGCTTAAAACCTCCAAAACATGACCAGTAAGAAGTCACTTTGATGTCCAACATTCATTTGTCCTCAAAGCAATTTCAGTCAAAAGCAACTGGACTTGGTTATTTGGTTATTTCCTGATAAATAACCAAGTCCAGTTGCTTTGGACTGAAATTGCTTTGAGGATAACGACGACCTGGACACATGAGAACATTCACAGACTTGCAGCCTTCATTTGATATTCAGAATAATAAACTATCATACATTTCAACCATTTCTTTGAATTATGTCAAACCGTGTGTGCAACATATAGACTAATATTCCTCATCACAAGGTGTGTTTTTGAGTAATATATATATTTATTTAAGGATTTTCTTTAATGTTTTTTATACCTGGACATGTTGAACCACCTGTGCAACAAAATACTAATATTCCTCATGTATCACAAGGTTTGTTTTTGAATAATTTATTTTATTGTTGTGATTTTTTAAATGATTTTTGACCTGGAGATGTCAAACCACTTGAAGATTATTAGAAGATGCTTCTATAGTAAGGTGACTGATTTTTAAGATAAAGATGAGGACCTTTTTGGTTCAGAGGCTTAAAACCTCCAAAACATGACCAGTAAGAAGTCACTCACAGTGATTGAAGTTTTAATTTCACTTTTTAAATTGTTCCGCAGACTGACACCTTGAGTTGAGAGGCATCTTTCCTCTGGTTTGATTTATGGTCCTCTTAATGTGGAACTACTTTCTCTCTCAACAAATCTCTTTTGCTAATTTCCCGGTAATGTATATCGGTGAGCTTTGTACATTGTTTTGAGAAGGCTAAATTCTCGGTGTGTAGGAGTAATTATTACTTGCACAGTGAGTGGCTCCCATTACCTCTCCTTCCCTTCTGTCCTCTTTATCTCCTCCTCCCCCCGAGTGAGGAGTTGTAAAGTGTGATTAGGGACAAAGGAGTTCTTGAGTCTGTTGGTCGTACACTTATAATGACAGGAAGTGACTTTACAGTGTTGCACAGTAACGCACAGAATATTTGTCAGTCGCCGTTGACGCTGCATCAAACTGTAATGCCTTTTGTTTCCTTGCTGAATTGTCAGGAGCAGTAAGATGAACAGTGGGGAGACTCCTGCTCAGAGGCCAGTCACCTTGGACATCACAGTGGAGGATATAACCAAGGAAGCCCCAGGCCCAGACCCTCCGGAAACAACCGCCCGCCTGACGACCCCTTCCAGAGACGCCGCCGTTCCCCAGGAAGACAGCATCGACTTGGGAGGAGAGTTCGTCACCCCCCAGGAGGACAGCAGCGCTACGCCCTCAGAGAGCCTGATGGACAAGCTCAACGACCAGATGATGGAGAGCGTCATGATTTCCGACTCGCCCAATAACAGCGAGGAGGAAGATGTAGCTCCCATCGACTCCTTTCTGGACGGAGTGGAGGAGGAAGAGAGCGCGCAAGAGACGTCGGACGACAAGGAGGTTCAAAGTGAAATCGGACAGAATACGACTGAGATTCGAGTTTCAGTGGAGGAACAGGAGGGATGCGAGTCTGAGGAGAAAGTAGACGAGGACACGAAGGAGCAGACGGACACGAAAGAGCAAATCACCGTCTGTGTTTTGCCTCACGTCGACACGCCGAGCCCATCCGACCTTAAAAGTGTGGAACCAGCGCCACAGGAAGCTAAAGGGACGAGCCCAAAAGACGTACCTGTGCCGGTGTGCACCATCTTCAGCCAGGGCACCCAGCCCAAGTCTCTGGTGCCTGACGGCTTCCAGCCCACCCTCATCAAATCCCCCAGCTTTAGCATGGGGAGTGGCGGGGGAAGCGACGAGGCGGTGACCCCCAGTAAGCTGACGGCCCCCCTCGTGTGCCAGCCCAGCCCCAGCCTCAGTAAGTTCTTCTCCGACAATGGACAGGTCAACCCCGCCTCGGACTTCTTTGATTCCTTCACCGTCCCCTCCTCCTTTATCTCCGTTTCAAACCCAAACGCTGACATCCCCCCTGGCCCCAGCACAGCAACCATAACCCCCACCCCTGAGCGCCAACTTTCCTCCACCTCCTCTTCCATCTCCACCCCTGGAGGACCTCTGGACTCCGGTGCCCCCACCCCTAGTTCAGTGTTTGGCCCCGCCTCTACCGAATCCACCGCCAAGGCCCAACCTCCACCCCAAGCATCCCCGACTACAACGCAAGCACCCGCCCCAGCCCCGCAGCCGCAGCCCTTCAACCAGCTCCAGGCCGTGTTCTCGGGCAGCGACGACCCGTTTGCGACAGCGCTGAGTCTGAGTGAAGTGGATCGGCGCCATGACGCCTGGCTGCCCTCTGACGAGACCAGGAAGGTGTTGATCTCCCTGGCCACCCAGCAGTACAGCCCGGCCTACGTGGACTCCAACAGACTCACCATGCCTGGACTCAAGTTTGATAACCTTCAGGTAAGACGAGCACTCATGCAACATATGCAACATATGGGTTTAAAAAGCCCCAGGAGCAATTTCTCCTCTCACAGTATGTCTTTAAAAAAATATATATAAAAGGTGTTTCAATAAAAACACTTGGGTCATCATGGTTCATACTGCTCAGCTGTGAAAGCAGGTGTTCGGGCTCAGAGACCACACGTTTTAAGAGAAATCCTGCATCACAAACCAGATTAGTGGGGTTTTAAAGACGTATAGCGGTGTTTCATCTATGGCCGTTCACCAAAGGGGAAGAGAGGTGCGCTGTCACATCAGGAGAGGAACAGGGAAATGAGGAAAAGCTGCTGTGTAGTGAGTTAAAACCATAATGAAATTTGAATTTTAGGATTTTATTTCAGACAGAATACAAATAACAAAACTATACAAAATTAAATTAGTTAAAAAATATGAGAAAAAAACTAAAACAACATGTAAACAATTAGAAGAAGTTTTCACTTATTTGATCCTACCCCTTTTTTTTTTTTTTACAATTCAGAAAATTTGAAACTTTCCAAATATTACAAATTCGAAGCTTTCTGTGGGAATTTCTGGGAATTAACTGGAAATTGGGGCTAATTTTAGACAAACTGCATCACATTTAAACATAAATATAAACATTTTGTTTTGCAGACATCGATGCAAAATAATACAGTACTGTTATGTGAAATTTCACATTTCAGCAGATTTATTTTTAAGTAGAACTTCATCAAGTTTTAATTGTTTGATTGAACAAAAACATGAATGTTGATTAAAATATTACTGTTTTAGGAAGAGTATACATGTGCATCTAATGTCATAACATGATCATGTATTTTTGAAATGTTTCCCCAATTTACAGTTAATTCCCAGAAATTCACACGGAAAGTTTCGATGTTGCAGCATTCAGAAATTCTAGAAATGAGTTTGCAACCCTATTTTATCCCTTTTTTAGTTTCTAATTTGGATTTTTTCTTAGACTCACTGACTTAACTTAACTTAATAGAGTATTTTAACAGCCTTTGAACACTCCACTGAATAGGAGGACATCAAATAATCATGTTCTTATTCTAGTCTCTCTTCTTTTGCACTGCATCTTATTTTATTATACGGACTCAATGTCATTGTGTGTTGGACTTGTATCTGTGCGGACTCTCAAGGTAGAGGTGCGAGGGGTTGGGAGGGTGCTTGTTCAAGAAAAAGAAAAGGAAAATATTGTTTAAATTGTAAAATTGCACGACTTGCTTCTGTCCTTCAATAAAAACAAAATAAAAAAAACATTAAGACATAACAGGCCGCAGAAAGTGCCATCTTTAATCCGTCTTTAGAGTGGATCTCATTTGTTTGCTGAACGAACTCTTAGTGGGCAAAAACTGTATTTTATTTGCATTAATTCACTTAAGCACTTAGGCATTCAAACGACGGTGCCTCCTTGTTAAACACATCAGGAGTCCGCGGCTGCACGGGACATTTATCTGTTTTCAGGCGCATGTTTTACAGCTTGTTCCACAAATGCTCAGAATAAGTTTGGACAGACAGCGTCGATGCAAGGCGATAGTCTGACGCTCCGGTTAGGTCGTTTCGTTTGAATATTTTCAGCCATGAATCCTCGTCACTGCCTGTACTTCACTATGATTGGTTGATCGGCGTGTCTTAAGGGCGGTATGGGTTTTGCACGATGTTACATTTCTGCGTGTTTTGCTGCAGGGCGACGCCGTTAAAGACCTGATGCTGCGTTTCCTGGGAGAACCGGCAGCAACGAAGCGGCAGGTCCTCACCGCCAACTCTGTGGAGCAGTCCTTCACCGGCCTCAAGCGGCTCATTGTAAGTCACTCACTGTACTTTTCATGTTCACTCCTGAAGCTCAGACACATTACACATTACTGTACACATACATAACCTGTAGGGATGCAAGTGTCGAGTGTGCCATCGGCACGCTGGCTGCAGGAATGTCCTCCCGAGCGGTTACCTGTGAATTTCACTACCATGAGCCGTATCAAGTGTTGCAGTACAACCAACTGGCCTCATGACAGCAGACCTTGTGTCACCAAACCAGAGGACATCTGCATCTGGCTTCTGTACCAGCTAGAGAGTCTAAGGGCGCACTCACACTGTCCATCTGTACCGTGCCCCAGGACGCTTCACAGCTAAAGTCTGGTTCCTTTGACCATTGTGAGTGCAACTGTACCGCGTCTAGGAGCGGCACGCTTGCCGTCCACGGCCCGTTTGGGAGAGGTGGGCTTTAGTAAAGCACGTTTGCACGTGTACGAGCACGAGCAGTGGCCCTCCAGGAGCAGGGTTGTGCAGCTCTGCACTATACAGTCAGTTAAAGAGCTAAAAAACGTGTCCACCCAGTCTACTGTTTTTAAATCTGTGTGTATGTTCTGCTGCTGCACATTTTCCATTTCTAAATCAGACTTTTTCAGACTTCTCTGAGGATTTTTCGGTCAATATCAAACATCTGAACACCAATTATTAGATGTTTATTATGTAAAATAAATGGTTTTAAAATCCAACTTTTAACACAGATGTTAAAATCTGACTATGTGCCGTCATGTTGTCAAGTAATAAAGACATTTTTAAAGAGGTATTGTAGCTCAAATGAGTGAATGAACTCTGTTCAACGCACAGCATTTTATTCAAGCTAAATGTTAAAAGAGTGAACAGTCTCTACAGACAGGAACAGTAGAGATGGATCATTAAATGAATTAGGGCGCACTCACACTGTCCTTCCGCACCGCGACCCGGGCTTTAGGGTAATTGTCCCCCCTCCCTCTCCCCCCGCGCCCCAGCCCCGTTTGTACTCACACTACCTGGGCCTCGGAGAATGCTTCTTGCTGCCTATACGTCATCACGCCGTAACACGTCACACGCATTGACGACGTCATGTCGATGCGTGGCTTTGTTTCCAAATCTTTCCGTAGACCTCGGAGTTTTTGTGCGTCTTGTCGACTGTTTTTGAATCTTTTCATCGACCAAATCTGCAGTAAACACTCCACCTCCGCATCACACCAACGTGAACCTTTCGCCGCCATTGTTGTTGTCGTTAAATGTCCGCGCATGGTCCGTCGTTCTATTTTCTACGTCCCAACAGGCGCACATACCGCTACCACCGTAGGGCTCGTGCTCGTGCTCGTGCTTGTACACGTGCAAACGGCTCTGCTAAAGCCCACCTCTTTCAAGCGGGCCGTGGGCTGCCCTCTGTCCGCAGTTATGCGCGGAACGGGTGCACTCACACTGCTTAAACGTACTAGGCTTTAGCTGAAAAAACGGTTTTGGCCCGGGACGGAAGGACAGTGTGAGTGCGCCCTAAGTGAACCTGTAACTCTACAGACAGAGAGTCTGTGCTTTATTGGTAGAGACAATAAAAACCACAACTACAGAAGAAAACAGATCAGGTCGGCTGTGTTGCTGTGTTTGTTTATATTAATATATCTTAATACACATTAAACATTATCCAAACTGATCCAGACCTGGAATCAAATTAAACTCCAGACTTTTCCAACGACAGCTTTGATCTATGAGTGTGTCTGATCTTAGAAGTCTAGATATTTCATAATGTATTGGTAAAGTAAACCATGTGAATGCACGTAGATGTAGTAGATGGAGAAGGCAGATGGTGTCTGATTCATTCAGCCGTCAGTGGGGATGACTCAGACAGTGATCAGTGCGTCAGCGAAGCCGTCACGAGGGGGCGGATCAAGACCGAGCAGAGCGTAATAGAGTCAGGATCTGTTGGCTGCACACTGGGTGACGATGTGAGCAGAGACGTCCTACATGTGGAGGCCCCGGGTTCAAGCGTCCGCGTCAGCAATCGGCGGCATTATTGAAGTGTTGTTGAACGAGACACTGAATCTCAAGGAGCAGCAACAGAGATGCTCTTGTGGCCGACTCTGACCTTTGAACCCCGGTGAAAAGGAGAATTTCCTCCTTGTCTTAAGGAAGACTTTGGTGATGCCCGATGACAACCAACACACCATGACATGGAATATATCATGGTGTAATATCCATCAAAGCAAATTGTGATGCTTTTCCGCACATTTGTGATGCTGTTAAAGTGAAATTTGTGAGGCGTAAAATCATCCGCGGGTCTTTTTTCAGCATCAAATAAACCATCGGGACATTTTTTTTAGTGTAACAACTTTTAACGGAGAAATCCTGTACAGTCCAGTTACACGGGATAATAATATTTAAAACCAATGTGTTGATTGTGTGTGGGTTCATTCATTCATCTCCAACCGCTTGTCCCTATCCGATCCCAGCGGACATCGGGCGTGAGGCGGGGTCCACACTGGACAGGACGCCAGTCTATCACAGGACACATAGAGACGAACAGAGACAGACAACCATTCACACCTACGGGTGATTTAGAGTCATCAATGAACTGAACACCTGCACGTCTTTGGACTGTGGGAGGAAACCGGAGAACCCGGAGAAAACCCACGCAGACACGGGGACAACATGCTAACTCCACACCACCGTGCTGGATGAATTTACGCCTCACGAATTTCACTTTAATGTTTATCTACTACAAATAATCAAGAATTCAAATCAGAGGGTTCTGGAGACTAAAAGCCACAGTTGCGCTCCACATTTTGAAGTTTTCGACAAATACACTCTTTAAATAATCCATCGAGACAATTTCTTTTGGTAACAACTATTAACAGAGAAATCCTTGAGAGTCGCTAACAGCTGAATGTGGCTAACAGTGGTTAGCTCGCGGCAGCACGGTGAAGGCATTCAAAGGTCTCTTTTAACCACTAATGCTGCTGAAAATAACAGCAAACCTCTGCAGCAGCATGAGAAGAGTCCCTACACACACAACAAAGCATCATCGGCGTAGTTAGTGAACCTGTTGGTGGGATTTGTATCTTTTTGTGGTGGTTTTGCATCTTTTTGTGGTCATTTTGCATCTTTTTGTGGTCATTTTGCATCGTTTAGTGGAGTTTATTAAAAGAGTGACAGGAAAGTGCTTGAATGTGACTTTAGTTGAAGCTGCAGAAACAAAAGTCACATTTGTATTTATTCATTGATGCAATATTTAACTTTAATGCTGCTGAAAATAACAGCAAACCTCTGCAGCAGCATGAGAAGAGTCCCTACACACACAACAAAGCACCAATGGGCTCCTTCCACTGTAATGGACTTTACTATGAGAGGAGCTGGTACAGGGGCCAGTAGGTAAGTCTTTAAAACACTCTTTAATAAACTCTGGCTTCACTAACTACGCTGATGCTGCTTTGTTTTGTTTTCTTCTTCTCATGCTGCTGCAGAGGTTTGCTGTTATTTTCAGCAGCATTAGTGGTTAAAAAAGACCTTTGAATGCCTTCACCGTGCTGCCCCGAGCTAATCACTGTTAGCCACATTCGGCTGTTAGCCACTCTCCGGGATTTCTCCGTTAATAGTTGGATGATTTTACACCGGAATTTCACTTTAATGTTTATTTACTACAAATAATCAAGAATTCAAATCAGAGGGTTCTGGAGATTAAAAGCCACAGTTGCGCTCCACATTTTGAAGTTGTGTGTGTGTGTGTGTGTGTGTGTGTGTGTGTGTGTGTGTGTGTGTGTGTACGCTCAGGGCCAGCCGAAGTCCTCTTCTGGCGTGTGCGCACGCTCAGGGCCAGGCGAAGTCCTCGTCTGCCTCCATCTCTCACACACACACACACAACGTTGCCTTCTCTTCCCCTCTCTGCTTGTCATTCCTTGACATCTCTCCTGTAGGCCCACGTTACCTTCCTGGCTCGCTGTCTCTCTCTCCTTCTCCCGTCTTCCTTTTGCCTCTTGCTCCAGGGAGCCACCCACACCAATCTGCAGACAGTGTATGATCCTCTTACCCACACACACACACACTCACCTACACCATATAGTGCAGTGGACTGCAAGCTGAAAGTACCATCGTGTGTGTGTGTGTGTGTATATACACCGAGTCCAGAAGGCCCTTGAAATATGCACAGCAGTCCCATGCATTATACATGGGCACAGCAGGAGAAGAGAACTTGTGAGCCGAGTGGATCTACACCTCTCCGTCTCTCCTCTCCACCCCTCCCCTCATCCTCATCCCCTCCTCTCTCCATCACACTGTCTGCTGCTGCTGCTGCTGTGCATATGTTTTAAATAACAACCGTCTCTCAGGGTCATATGTGGGTCAGAAATTACGATGGAGGGAACGCGTGATAGATAGATGGATGGCAGCAGGAAAGGGAATGAGGCGCGACCGCACGGTCAAAAAGAAAGACGGGCCTTTTTATGCTTGGCAGAAGAAAGGCAGAGGAATGTAATATGAAGGGAAAGGAGACAAATGATTCACTGTTTTCATTCAGCTGTGGCCGTACCCGTCGAATCAGTGACTGCACAGGCTGACAAAAGGTCAAACGAGCTGCAGACGCCACGGGAGGTTAAGCTGTGGTAACCTGCCAGTGCTTTTTGTCATTTACCTCGAGAAAGTGAGGTAATGTTCCCAGAAAGCGAGTGCCGCGCTGCACACGCACATAAGGCACCTCTCAGCGTCTGAATCCAAAGATTCAGCCGTGGAGAGAAGACGTTTCTAAAGTCCCAGACGCCCTCAAAGGTGAGAAGCTGCCCACTCCAGTTGAAGAGGGCGATGAAATGCAGACATGTGCAGACCTCGGTGATGTGAGGACGTCCCTGAGATGGTTTCAGACAGATTTATGGATTTATGGTTGTGTGAATCAACTGCTGCATCAGTTGCCCGGGTGGCTGGTCTTAGGGCGCACTCCCACTGTGCCTCCGTCCCGTGCCCCGTGCTTTAGGGTCCTTGTCCCCCCTCCAGGCCCGTTTGTACTCACACTACCTGGGCCTCGGAGAATGCTTCTTGCTGCCTATACGTCATCACGCCGTAACACGTCACACGCATTGATGACGTCATGGCGATGCGTGGCTTTGTTTCCAGATCTTTCCGTAGACCTCGGAGTTTTTGTGCGTCTTGTCGACTGTTTTTGAATCTTTTCATCGACCAAATCTGCAGTAAACACTCCACCTCCGCATCACACCAACGTGAACCTTTCACCGCCATTGTTTGAAATGTCCGCGCATGGTCCCTCCTTCTTTTTACTGCGTCCCAACAGGCGCACAGGAAATGACCTCAGAGCCGCCGTAGGCCTCGTGCTCGTACACGTGCGCACGCTCGTGCTCGTACACGTGCAAACGTGCTTTACTAAAGCCCACCTCTCTCAAACGGGCCGTGGACGGCAAGCGTACTGCACCTAGACGCGGTACGGTTGCACTCACACTGGTCAAAGGAACCAGACTTTACCCGTGGAACCTGTTTGGGCACGGTACGGAGGAACAGTGTGAGTGCGCCCTTAGAGCAGGGAGAAACCTAAAACATGTGACCCTCCAGGAGCAGGGTTGGGCAGCCCTGGTATAGTGTGACTCCATCTAATTCAGTCAATCATCTATGAAATTATAATTTAAGTGAGTTTATTCCTAATTTTTGTTTATTGAGTTTGTTGCGTGTCCTGGCCTCCCTTCCACTTCTCCCGTTTCTTCCCCGTGACCTCTGTGGTGCGGTCAGCGCGGGCCACTCTCTGGCTCAGCACCACCCTGGGCCGGCCTCATCTGTCTCTCTCATTAGCAATCACCCCTCTTCACTCCTCCTCTCCCCCTCTTTCCCTCCATTTCCTTCATGTCTTTCTCCCTCCCCTCTGCGCTTTCCACCAGAGACGATAACCTCCCCTTCCTCCCACTGTGTGATGCCGTCTGGGCCGGGGGCCAGCTGTGTGTGTGTGTGTGTGTGTGTGTGTGTGTGTGTGTGTGTGTGTGTGCACGTGCCTGCGTGTGTGTGTGTGTGTGAGACCCACCTTGGCTGGGTCAGACAGACACACCCCCATAATCACTGCAACGACCCAGCTGCTGCATCGCGCTTTGATATCATTGCTGTAACCTTTCCTTGTCATTATCGTAACCTTTTTACATAGCTGTCATTTCCACCACCAGTTACACTCGCGAGCCAGGGAGCGGGTAATGCGCCGTCAGCTCTTGTAGCGCTGAAGGGCACGCTCAAACCTCAGCGCTAGTTGTTTTCACCTTGCTTGTGTTTATGTTGGCAGCAGCCATATGCCCGGGCCTGTTGTAAAAGTACAGAGGCCGTTAGCGCGTTGCTCTGCCATGGGGCTGCACGATATACTGTCGCGTGTTTCACCGTCGACTAATGTGACGTGCGCGTGCACAATTGTCACACATGTCATGCTACAACGTTTTTGCTGCTGGGTACAAAAGGAAACATGTGTGGTTCTCATTTTCCATGACTGGTGTTTCCCATGTAAACATACAGTCTATCTGCTGGCCGCCGTTTCATAATGAACCGAAAATACCTTTACGCATCTGCCCGGGGGGGGGGGGACTCAACGCGGGTCTCCTAGGCGCTGGGTGTTGGAGGATCCCCTTGTGTGCCCAGTTCTGCCTCGCTGGGCTCATTTTCTCTATCTTAACCCGAAAATGGGCTTTCCCCGGTTAAAGGAATAATCACATGACTGAAGTCCCCTCATATCCATGTGCGGGGGTTGAATGGTGAAATGAGGGAGTAACTCTTCCTCCGGTCCAGTAGGTGGCGCTCCTCCAACATCCAGCTGCTCTGAACACGCCTTTATTTCCACCTTCACCTTTGTCACAATCACCAGCGTGGGCAAAATGGCCGACTTTTGGACACAACCAGAACAGAAAAGCCTCTTCTTGGTAGTGATGCTTGTTGCCGTGGTGAAGTCCTCCCTTGGTTTAAAGGGAACGCTCTACTGTTGTTGTTTTCGCCGCCGTTGCTTCCTGGTTTATTCTATTTCCAGTTCAAAAGCCACCGCCATGGCGTGGGGAGGGGGAGTTATAACCTACGAAGCATGCACAGATGCAAAACCTGATGTTGATCCAGGAACGCTGTTTAGATGCATGAATAATCGGGGTACTGAAGGAGTTCTCTAGGTCTGTACGGTGTTTACATGGTGTTTGAGAAATCTGCTCAGGGTGAAGGTGGCTCAAGGCTGAGGGCGCCACCCCCACCCCACCTCACCACACGGTGCCATCAACGCCAACTGGCTGTCCCCTCTCTCTCTCTGTGGGGGGCAGCGTGGAGGGCTCCCTGCTCCCTGTCAACTGGGGCGGACTGTCCTCATTTACATCCATCATGCACCACCTTGAAACAATGAGCGTCTTGTTTACCGTGTTTGTGGTTGTGGACTTTTTTTTGCCATCACCATTAATTTAAGATAAGATTCGGACTTTATTGATCCCACAACAGGGACGTTCACTTGTTTCAGCTCAAGAGTTGGAACTAAAAACAAGGAAAAAGTGATTAAACAAGATGAAAAGACAAAAAATGTAAAAAGTAGTATCCTTCACACTCCAGATATCTGGTGTCCATGATGGATGATTGCACAGAATTATAATTTCTACCAATGTGTGATTTACTAACAAGAGCACACACCATTGTTTACTAGAACACAATGTTCTTCATTTTGTAAGTACTGTGTGTTGGCTTGCCTCTCCAATTATTTTAGTAGGATTTGTGTGTATGTGTGTGTGTGTGTGTGTGTTGTGTGTGTTTTGTGGCTGTTCTGAGCGAGTGTGAACGTTCTCTCTTCCTTACCGTGTTCCTAGAGCTCAGCAATCAAATGTCCTCAAATATGATAAAATTGATGAGTAATCAGTAACTCCGCAAATCAGTCAGCAACAACTTCAGGCCTTGCAGCTAGAGGTAGAACCAGAGGTAGAACCAGAGCTAGAACCAGAGGTAGAACCAGAGGTAGAACCACCATAGAACCAGAAGTAGAACCAGAGGTAGAACCAGAGGTAGAACCAGAGGTAGAACCAGAGCTAGAACCAGAGGTAGAACCAGAGGTAGAACCACCATAGAACCAGAAGTAGAACCAGAGGTAGAACCAGAGGTAGAACCACCGTTAGAACCACCGTAGAACCAGAGGTAGAACCAGAGGTAGAACCACAGTAAAACCAGAGGTATTACCACAGTAGAACCAGAGGTAGAAACACTGTAGAACCAGAGGTAGAACCACAGTAGAACCACAGTAAAACCACAGTAGAACCACAGTAGAACCACAGTAGAACCACAGTAGAACCACAGTAAAACCACAGTAGAACCACAGTAAAACCACAGTAGAACCAGAGTTAGAACCAGAGGTAGAACCACATTGGTCAATGAATTCAGAAGTCTTTAGTCTTCAGACATCTCATCTCATCTCATCTTCAGCCTCTTATCCTGGATCAGGTCTTGGGGGCAGCAGCTCCAGCAGGGGACCCCAAACTTCCCTTTCCCGGGCCACATTAACCAGCTCTAACTGGGGGATCCTGAGGCGTTCCCAGGCCAGTGTGGAGATCTAATCTCTCACGTGGTCCTGGGTCTTCCCCGAGGCCTCCTCCCAGCTGGACGTGCCTGGAACACCTCCCTAGGGAGGCGCCCAGGGTTCATCCTTACCAGATGATCCTGAACCACCTCAACTGGCTCCTTTCAACGCAAAGGAGCAGCGGCTCTACTCCGAGTTCCTCACGGATGCTGAACTTCTCACCCTCTCTCTAAGGGAGACTCCAGACCCCCTCCTGAGAAAACACATTTCTGCCACATTCATCAGATATCCGATCCAGCTAATTATTCAATAAATACCGGAGCTGATATCCTGGGTATCGGATCGGTGCATCTCTACTTGCAGCATTAGGAAAACTTACCGTGTGTGTTGTACTTTGGGAGTCGTGACAGAAGTTCTCTTTAACGCAGTCTTCAGATGCACTCTGAGGAGAAAGGAAATGGCACATTCTCTTATTGTTAAACAACCCAACCGTCAAAAGTTATCCAGTAGCCCACCAGTCAATCAGTGGCTAACGTTCCCCAGAGGAGCGTCCCTCAGAACTCGGAAGCTGCGTTGAGCCGTCTCGGGGAGTGTCATGCAGAGTTCTCTTCCGAGCCACGAGCTAGAACTGTGATTTCACATCATGTGTTGTGCCAGTTTGTGCCTCGCCGTCTCTCGGTGGTAATGTTTGAAGGGTCCAGCGATCGCCTGTGGGAGACAAAATGGCTGCCGTGTGAAGTTCACAGCAGCCCAGCAGCTAAGCGGGCCATCTTCCAGCTTTGGGGGGTAATTTCCTGTCCCCCTGGTTCAAGTAGTATCTGTGGACCGACTACAGACGCATCAAAGTAAAGTTAGCCACTGTTGCGAAGAGTGGCGTGCACATATTACACACACACACACACACACACACACACACACACACACACACACACACACACACACACACACACACACACACACACACACACACACACACACACACACACACACACTGTGTAATCCAAAACGCCCGGGCTAATTGAAGTAGCACGGGAGCTGCCTGTGTTAACCAGAGCCGGGGGTGAGGAAGTCTTTTTAAGTCTCGATTCGCCCGCGGGCTTCGGGTCTTGCGGGAGAACAAGTGGGCGTTCCTTTGTTCATCAAGCTTCGTTATGCAGCTGTTTTTTTTTTTACCCGCCAAAGTAAAGGCGCGCTGAACTTCCCATCGTCAACACATTTCAGAAGCCTCACCCCTTTTAAACTCACGTCGAGAGTAATTGTGTGTGTGTGTGTGTGTGTGTGTGTGTGTGTGTGTGTGTGTGTGTGTGTGTGTGTGTGTGTGTGTGTGTGTGTGTGTGTGTGTGTGTGTGTGTGTGTGTGTGTGTGTGTGTGTGTGTGTGTGTGTGTGTGTGTGTGTGTGTGTGTGTGTGTGTGTGTGTGTGTGTGTGTGTGTGTGTGTGTGTGTGTGTGTGTGTGTGTGTGTGTGTGTGTGTGTGTGTGTGTGTGTGTGTGTGTGTGTGTGTGTGTGTGTGTGTGTGTGTGTGTGTGTGTGCGTGCGTGCGTGCGTGCGTGCGTGCGTGCGTGCGTGCGTGCGTGCGTGCGTGCGTGCGTGCGTGCGTGCGTGCGTGCGTGCGTGCGTGCGTGCGTGCGTGCGTGCGTGCGTGCGTGCGTGCGTGCGTGCGTGCGTGCGTGCGTGCGTGCGTGCGTGCGTGCGTGCGCGCAGACTTGATATAATACTTATGTCAGGTTTGTCAATAACAATCCACAAAGTATTTTTTTTTGTCATGCTGAACGTGCTTTAGGGCGCCCTCCCACTGTGCCTCCGTCTCGTGTCCCGTGCTTTAGGGTCCTTGTCCCCCCCTCCAGGCCCGTTTGTACTCACACTACCTGGGCCTCGGTGAATGCTTCTTGCTGCCTATACGTCATCACGCCGCAACACGTCACACGCATTGATGACGTCATGGCGATGCGTGGCTTTGTTTCCAGATCTTTCCGTAGACCTCGGAGTTTTTGTGCGTCTTGTCGACTGTTTTTGAATCTTTTCATCGACCAAATCTGCAGTAAACACTCCACCTCCGCATCACACCAACGTGAACCTTTCACCGCCATTGTTTGAAATGTCCGCGCATGGTCCCTCCTTCTTTTTTCTACGTCCCAACAGGCGCACAGGAAGTGACCTCAGAACCGCCGTAGGCCTCGTGCTCGTGCGCACGCTCGTGCTCATACATGTGCAAACGTGCTTTACTAAAGCCCACCTCTCCCAAACGGGCCGTGGACGGCAAGCGTGCTGCTCCTAGACGTCCTACAGATGGACGGTGTGAGTGTGCCCTAACTTATCGTCCGTCCACATCTTTCCATTTGCCAAAGCGCAGCTCTACAGTGTCCCTCTCTGCGTTGTTGAAAGTTTTGAGCACTTACCTTGGGAACCATCTTGAGTCCCACACTGTCACTCTTTGGGGGTCATATCTGACTTCCCCCTCCTCCGCCTTCCCTCCTTTTTTCCGTCTTTGTTCTGGAACAAAAGCACGTGTAGTATCCACCATCCTGCAAACAGAACAAAAAGGCCTCTCCACTCGTGCTGGAGTCATGCCTACACGATCCCAACGCCCGCTTCTTTCACCGAGGCGCCGCAAGTCCTCATTTAATATCACTGACACTAAATCACCATGGTAATGCCTCCTCATTTGATTCGGGGGGATCTGATTATGCCTTATTGCGGAGTCATTTGAGCTGAGCTAAATTATTAATCACCATCAGCCTGTTGTTTTTCTATCTTCACGTCCTCCCAACGCCCTTTCTGTGTTAATTGAAATCTTTCAAACCCGGGGAGTGACGGCGTGGTTTGGATGCAGAGTGGCGCTCATGACGGCGTATTATGGAGCGCTCTCCGTGTCCTCCTGAACTTTCTGGCTGGACTGCAGCACAGCGAGGGCAGCCCCGCAAACACGCCGTCTGCCACTGAGTTACTTACTGAGTCAATGAGTGAGTGAGCGATGAAGTTGCACCGTTGGTCAGAGTGAGTGATGACATGGGTGTTGGTGTTTCTCCACCGGCCGTTGCCAATAGGCACTGAAGTCTTTAATTACGTCCTCAGGAGGTCGTTTACAGCTGCTCTGTTTATCGACTGACGTTCACTCTGGGTCTGTCACGCGCTAAGGACAGAATATTCTACCACTGTCTGAAGACTTGGTTCCTACCCTCACCTGTGGTCATGAAAGCTGGGTCATGACCCAAAGCACCAGGTCGCAGGTACAAGCGTCTGAAATGTGTTTCCTCAGGAGGGGGTCTGGAGTCTCCCTTAGAGAGAGGGGGAGAAGTTCAGCATCCGTGAGGAACTCGGAGTAGAGCCGCTGCTCCTTTGCGTTGAAAGGAGCCAGTTGAGGTGGTTCAGGATCATCTGGTAAGGATGAACCCTGGGCGCCTCCCTAGGGAGGTGTTCCAGGCACGTCCAGCTGGGAGGAGGCCTCGGGGAAGACCCAGGACCAGGTGGAGAGATTAGATCTCCACACTGGCCTGGGAACGCCTCAGGATCCCCCAGTTAGAGCTGGTTAATGTGGCCCGGGAAAGGGAAGTTTGGGGTCCCCTGCTAAAGCTGCTGCCCCCGAGACCCGACCCCGGATAAGCGGCTGGAGATGAGATGAGATGTCTGAAGACTAGAGACAGTTGTCCACCTGATGAAGTTCGTTGTATGGAACGTACATTTTCACACACATAGCTTGATTTAGCTGTACGAGTGAAACTTAACTCCACATCAGACACATTCACTTCCAAGTCACTAGTCTTTTAAGAGCGATGATCTCTAGTTACCACCCATACCTGCTTGTTTTGGGGCTTGCGAGGCCTGTCGCAATAAGCATGTTGCAGTGTCGCATGATCGATAACTTTGCCAACCGTGATCATTTCCTGGTGTCCCTCTATCACTGAGTTTTCACTGCGTTGCGTCTGTTTCCACTGCGACTCTCTCTTCCTCTTGTAATGAGGAGTTCACCCTCGTCTGGTGTCGCGTCAGTCACTTGTCAGCAGCACGGTCTCTGTGTGGGGAGGAGGACCCCTGGAGTTACCCAGAGTGCAGCAGGAGAGCCCTGTTAGAGGACACGCTAGTCGAGATTTGGAGGTATAAAAACAAAGATGGAGTTGGTTTCAAAGCCAAGCGCCACAGCTGCTGAGTGGGAACTTCAGGTTCAAACCCAACGGCCGCGGTAAACCACTTCACCTGAGCCGCTGTGACACTTTTGTCTAAAACAGGAGCAACTAAACGCACCAATGTGTTAAAATAGACTCCAATAGAGTCCATTTTATTTATTGTTTTTGCTTGTTTTGTTTATTTATTTTGGATATTTAAAATGCCTTTGAGTTCTAGTGTTAAATATTCATTAGAAATAAACTTTATTGATCTATGAAAGGGTGGACTTTCATTACTTTATCATTACTTTATCATTATATCAGTTTAAAATGGTCTCAAAACGGCAACATTTTCGCTTCTCGCAATCATTCCTGGGACAATTTAACGCATCAGCGAAATGTGTTATGGTGACAGGCCTACTTTTGATCACAGATTAGCCCGGCACAGTGCGGCTGAGGCGGGCTACACCAGGTCTGTGAACAAACGCCATTACACAAAAGCTGACCCACTGAGAAGATCATGAATTTCAGTCGGTGTTCGCTGCAGATGAGACAGTGCCTTCTACGTGTTAGATTAGATTAGCATGTTAAATGCAGTCCACGCCGTGATTGTTCTTGCCCTCTTTTTCATCAGCGGGGGTCAGAGCTCAGGTTCGACCATTCCAGATCAGAGACGTGCGTCATTATCTCGTTCAAGGGCGCTCGCTGTCGGATACCGTCTTCGATTGAGACTGACCCGGTCACGGAAGATCACCACTCGAATCACAGAGCCTCCCCGCATTACCCCGTGGGTCAGATTGATATGGTTCAAGGCCTAAAATGGCCTAAAATTACAGGCTGCTGTAAGATAATGACAGCACAACGCTGTGTGTAGCTGTGATGCTGCATCGTTGCGTAAAGCCTGAGCTGAAGTTCAGTTTTCCTGCTTTGCGTTTGGGATTTTTCCTTCACCTTGGCTCCTCGCCGTGCCTCTCTGCAGCTCCCTCGGCCCTCAGCTCGCTCCTCTTCATCTCCTGCTCTCCACTCTGCTACCCACTGCTCCTTTTTACTTCTTCCAACTCTTTTGGCCCCGAGTTTCTGCTTTTTTTTTGGCTTTCTCTTCCACTATGGCCGACTTTGACTCCTGTGCTCTTTCACTACACGCGGGCCAGATTTCTTCCATCCATCCATATCTTGCTCGTCCTCTGTTGAAACTCCTTATCCTTCTGTGCCCCGTCTCAACTATGTGTGTGTGTGAGAATGAAGCTACTGCGCATCACTAGCACTGAGGACATGACTGCTCTCATTTTCCCTACTCCTGCTGTATCCCAATCTCACACGGGCACCTAGAAACACGCTCGCACACCTGTCATCTTAAGCCCTGTGGCTGGGCAGCGGTGTACTCCAGCATACTGTAGGAAATGTGTGTCTGTGAGTGACTGCAGCTGCTTTTGGCCATCCAGGCTGCCTCCTCGTTTTCAGCTTCATTTCCCCCCCTAATGAAGATTCAGAGGCAGCGCAGCTACTGGCACAGGGCATGAGCGGAGAGGAGAGGAGAGGGAAGGAGCGATAAAAGGAGGGAGCAATGACAGCGGGAAGGGGTGGGAGGCAGAAATGAGAGTCGAGGGGAGAGGAAGCGGCAGGATTTACGGAGATGAAGAGGAGAGGAAGAGAGAAAAGCGGGAGAATCCTGAGGAGGGAGAGAAAAGGAGGAGGAGAGGAAGAAGAAGGGATGGAGAGATGATAAATGGGGAAGAGAGGACAGCTACAAGAGAGAAAATGGAGGGAAAGGGCTGATGAGTTTAGTGATAAAGAAGACTAGAGAGGGAGTCGTCCTCTCGCTCCTAATTAGCTCCCTGGCTGTGATGAATGACACAGCACTTAGGACCCAATCCGCACGCCGACCTTGTCATGTGTGTTGATGGGGTGGGGTGACTCTACACACACCCCCCCTTCCCAAACCCCCTTTAATTTTGTACCACCTCCTTTGGAAGCAGATGCTGATAACATAAAGGTGTGTTCGGTTGTTGTTGTTGTTGTGTGTGTGTGTGTGCACGCTCACCTGTCCGCTGTGTTGGAGGGAGTGGGCACTTTGTCCCTATGGTCCTTTTGCAGTTCCACACATGAGTGTAAACACTGTTGTGTACCCACACCCACACCTGCCTCAATTCGTATGCAGTGATTTTTGTTTGTTGCACGGTGGTGTGGTGGTTAGCACTGTCGCCTCACAGTGAGCGGGTTCCTGGTTCAAGATCTTAAAAAATGGCCGACTCAAAACTGTGATTAGTCCCAAAACTGGAAATGTTCCCCAGAATCATTTACAAAAGCCAGCATCTAATTATGCAATGGTGGGTAGCACTGTCCCCTCACAGCGAGAGGGTTCCTGGTTTGAATCCCGGCTGGGGCCCTTCTGTGTGGAGTTTGCATGTTGTCCCCGTGTCTGCGTGGGTTTTCTCCGGGTTCTCCGGTTTCCTCCCACAGTCCAAAGACGTGCAGGTGTTCGGTTCATTGATGACTCTAAATCACCCGTAGGTGTGAATGGTTGTCTGTCTCTGTTCGTCTCTATGTGTCCTGTGATAGACTGGCGTCCTGTCCAGGGTGGACCCCGCCTCACGCCTGATGTCAGCTGGGATCGGCTCCAGCCCCCCCGCGACCCCGACAGGGACAAGAGGCTGAAGATGAATGAATGAATGAATGAATGAATGAATGAATGAGCATCATCAGTTAAGAGTAGAACACCCAAACTTCATCCTCTCTGCTGTGTTCACATTCAAATATTGCCGTGAATGCACTTTTACCCCGAGCTGACATGGATGACACCTTGAGCGTGTTTTTGCTTCTGAACCGTTGATTTGTTTGAGCCCCCAGTTCTTCTTCTTCTCTGTTTCCATCAGTCGGGCCCGGTGCGTGCTTCACATCCTGTATGCTGTGTCATTTCTCCCCTGCAGAGCAGCAAGAACTGGCGGGCTGCGGTGGATCTGACGGGCCGGCTGCTGACAGCTCATGGTCAGGGATACGGAAAGGCCGGCCAGCCAACCTCCCACACCACCGACTCACTGCAGGTAAGACGCCAATGGGCTCTCTCCGCATCCACCCATTCATCCGTCTGTCCCTCTGCGTTGGTAGGAGCTGGAGAGTGAAGCCAAGACACTGTGTCTTGTTCTACAGATGAATGTAATCATTCCCGAATAGCACTTAGTTGAAAACGACCCAATAACGAGCTTCCACTTGAAGCATTTGTGAAATGATCGCACTGATATTGTGTCTTAAGTGTGAAGCACTGCAGCCATGAAAGCTTCTTGAGCATACAGTCGTACATGTGCGTCAGAAGTATCAGGACGACGGGTCCAGTCGTGTGCAACATTAGCTGCAGATGATCCCACTCTGTCTGCTCCGGGCTTAAGGACACACACACACACACACACACACACACACACTGAGATCTTTGCTGTTAGGGCGCACTCACACTGTCCTTCCGTACCGCGACCCAGGCTTTAGGGTCCTTGTCCCCCCCTCCAGGCCCGTTTGTACTCACACTACCTGGGCCTCGGAGAATGCTTCTTGCTGTCCATACGCCATCACGCCGTAACACGTCACACGCGTTGATGACGTCATGGCGATGCGTGGCTTTGTTTCCAGATCTTTCCGTAGACCTCAGAGTTTTTGTGCGTCTTGTCGACTGTTTTTGAATCTTTTCATCGACCAAATCTGCAGTAAACACTCCACCTCCGCATCACACCAACGTGAACCTTTCACCACCATTGTTGTTGTTGTTAAATGTCCGCGCATGGTCCGTCCTTCTATTTACATGTCCGAACAGGCGGACATAACGCTACCGCCGTAGGGATCATGCTCATGCTCGTACACGTGCGCACGCTCGTGCTCGTACATGTGCAAACGCCTCCGCTAAAGCCGTGGACGGTCCGCTGGCCACAGTTATGCGCGGAACGGGTGCACTCACACTGCTTAAACGTACTAGGCTTTAGCTGAAAAAACGGTTTTGGCCCCGGCGAGAAGGACAGTGTGAGCACGCTCTTAGTTTGGTCGCACTGTCCTTTTCTACATTTTGTTAGCGTTGCTGCTAGCACGTAGCATGTTTTCATACCCGGGTTTGTGGAGCTCTCTGTGTGATTGGAGGAAGTGGTGTTTGTGCAGAGAATGTGTCATTTATGTCACATTTATGAGAAACGCGTGTTCTGTGAAAAGAGAGGTGAACACCTAGATGGAATTCAAATTCAAAGACTTTAGCGCATGCTCTTTGGGGGATTATGTGTTCGTGCTGCTCGGACAGAACCAGAAAAGACGGGGAATCTTACGTTATTGGTCCATTTGGTTGGTAAATGGAACCACGTCGTTAGTTTCTTGCTGTTGTTTTTTTAGCTCTCCAAGATTTCTCTGTTACACACAAAAACTGTCTGGACGGATTATTTGATGAGTGTATTTGCCGAAAAAAGACCCTGGGATGATTTCACTCAAAGCAGAGTGAGGACAACCGGTGCAGACAGATGTCCGTCCTCCACAGAGCTGGGTCTGTCTTTGTCTCTCTCTGTCCATCTGTCCGTCTTCTCTCTCTCTCTCTCTCTCCTTCTCTTCCTCTCTCCGGTGCAGACAGATGTGCGTCCTCCACAGAGCTGGGTCTGTCTGACGTTCCTGTCTGTTATAGTGAAGGTTTTCAACGCCACCGTACTCTACGGGGGAATTGTTGGGTCTATGTAAATCATAAATAAGTCATAGAGTGTGGTCTTTACCTACTCTGTAAAGTGTCCTGAGATCACTGCTGTGATGAGTTGACACTATAAATAAAATTGAATTGAAATTGAATTGAGGAGTCAGTCAATAAAACGTGTTATTCCAAAAAGTGAGAAGCACTGCAGCCATGAAAGCTTCTTGAGCATGCAGTCGTACATGTGCGTCAGAAGTATCAGGATGACGGGTCCAGTCGTGTGCTGCTGATGATCCCACTCTGGGCTTAAGAACACACACACACACACACACACACATACTGAGATCTTTGCCGTTGTTAGTTTCGTCGCACTGTCCCTTTTCTACAGTTTGTCAGCGTTGCTGCTAGCACGTAGCATGTTGTGGGTTTGTGGAGCTCTCTGCAGAAGACGGATGGCTGCCTCAGCTCATTAGCAGGGCCACCCCTGTGGTAGGCTCCGTGCGTGAGCCTTTAAGTTAATGGAGCATGTTGTTGCCTCATGCTGCATGTTACTGTTTGTTTTAAACATCCTGGCCCAACTCTGAACACCAGGGTTTAAATGTGCAGTCTTTCTTCTTTTAAATGAGTTTATTTCTGTATAGTTTTGTTTGTTTTTCTTAATGTGCATCGTGACAGAATGGGGACTGCTGGGCACCTCTGTTCACCTTTCACCACCCACTGTTGTTCCCACGGGGCATCAGCGCGGTGCTGCACGGACGAGACTACTATAGAAAGTTCTATAAATACGACCCTGCAATATATATATATGTATATATATGTATAAGTATGTATAGATTAGGCTTTCATTTGGTGCATGGCAGAGTAAACAACTGAAACCATGAGAAGGTTGTTTCTGCCTACTTTCAAAGCTGTCTGGCAGTGATTGCAATCCCATAATGTCACTTTTTAATAATAAAGAACCACATGTGAATGAATAAATACTGTTTAATGTAAAAGCCAGTAATAAAATGGTGTTTTAAGAAAGATTAAACTTATAAACTTATTTGATTCCACCCCTTTTTAATCAATATTACTGAAATAACACTTATTCTATCTATAAAGTAATAAAAACATTAATAATAATAACTTCCATTTGTCTTTCTTCAATCATCCTTGTTCTGTATCTAACAAAGCATCATTCTGTTACAAAGATATTTATCTTAATAAAACATCATATTATTCTTTATATTATAAAATATAACACACACACACACATACTGAAGATGACACAGAGTACAATATAGCTACCTATAGAAACATACATACACACGGACGTACACACACACACATATATATATATACACATACGACGTACACACACATATATACACATATACATACATACACACACGGACGTACACACACACACACACACACACACATATATATATATATACACATACGACGTACACACACATATATACACATACATACATACACACGGACGAAGACAAAAAATTGCGGTTGCTATCGACGGTAGCTCGGCTATTTAAAAACAGGTTTTGTGCAGGACATTTTGGGAGAGATTAGCTTGTTTCTGTGCATAGAAAAAACCTTAGATGTTTTATTTCAACACAAATGTTCTGACTGTTCGATGACAGTTAAGACACTTTATTACGTTATATTATTGCATAATTGGACGCCGGCTTTTGGATCGAGTGAAGACAAAAAATCGCGGTTGCTATCGACGCTAGCTCGGCTATTTAAAAACGCGTTTGTGCAGGACAGGGGACGTCGAGTCGTGCGAGTGACGACTCTTACCGAGCAGTCATCTGCAGGGTTTCACCAGGTTCCACAACTTTTGCCAAAAGAGAAACCAAAAAAGAACCGTTTCAAGCCGCGCCGCGCCGCACCACACATCACAGGTTCTGACTGATAACTGGCAGCGGGCCGGGCAGCACATTTACGTGATGTGTGCTTAAACACACCTCCATCTGTTTGTTCAATGAATATATAAATATATATATTAATATGTTGATCAGTGTTTCACGTGTGTCCCAGCTCTGGTTCGTGCGGCTGGCGCTCCTGACCAAGCTGAACCTCTTCCAAAACGCCGAACTGGAGTTTGAGCCGCTTGGAAACCTGGATCAAGCAGACCTGTACTACGAGTACTACCCCACTGTTTACCCTGGGAGGAGAGGTACACACACACACACACACACACATACACACACACACACACACACACACACACACACACACACACACACACACACACACTCAGCCTGTATAAACCTCCTGTCCTGTGGGTTCACTGACTGTTATTGATCTGGAGGCACAGAAACTCGTCCATTCGCACAGAGTTCGCATGTTCAAATCCTTGAAAACGCTTTAATTTTGATGTTGTGTTATATTTAATATTATATTTTATATTTATTAAGGTTTGATAAGAGCTTAAATTTAGGATAAAGTGCTTGAATTATGTGCATTTCTTTCACAGGGGAATAGAAATATAATTAAATGTCTAATACCAAACAAATGTAGATGTTTATCACATAATGCCTCTTATTAATCTCTCTTTTAACGTGATTTTAATGGAGAAAAAAGTGAAATAATTAAACAAATACATAGATATTAAAAATTATAATATAATAATATAATATTAGATTATATGTAACAACTGGAAAGGGCTGGAAAAGCTTGACAATGGACCTTGAAAGTGCTTGAAATTGTCCCCAGAAAAGGTTAACGAACCCAGATTGGGCGACTGTGGCTCAGTGACAGAGTGGGTCGTCCTCCATTCATGAGTTCGGCGGTTCGATCCCCACCTTACCCGGTCCACATGTCGAAGTGTCCTTGGGCAAGACACTGAACCCCCGAATCGCTCTGTTTTTGTTTTCCTAGCAGGTAATCAGGTCTTTTGCTTCCACTGACACTCCCCCAATAAACGCATCATAGTTTCTTCTTCAATCGGGGGAAGTGGGGTAAATATTGCGGCTACTGTGACTCAGTGGCAGAGTGGGTCATCCTCCATTAATGAGATCGGAGGTTCGACATGTCGCAGTGTCCTTGGGCGAGACACTGAACCCCGAATTGCTCCCCGTGCTGCACATGGGTGTGTGAATGTGGTGTGAATGGTTAGATTAGATGGTCTGTAGATGTCCACTGCATCAGTGTGAACGTCTGTGTGAATGTGACAAGATGGAGACTCCCGTAGGTGAGGACGACTGGATCAAGTTAAGAGAACGGACCCCATTTTTTTATGCAGTTTATGGTCCAAACGGATCTATAAGCCACATAAGCCACGGCCATTTGCATCTAGATCGTTTTGAATCCAAATCAGTAAAAGGAAAAAGGGACGTCTCTCCCTCCCCCCCAACGTCACATACATACAACTACTGTAGGTGAGGACGACTGGCTCAAGTTGAGAGAATGGACCCTGACTGAGACGCTACGTCCATTTTTAATGCAGTATGCAGTAAAGGGACGTATCTCCCTCCCCCCCAACGTCACATACATACAACTCCTGTAGGTGAGGACGACTGGATCAAGTTGAGAGAACGGACCTCCTTGGAGAGGCTACTTTAAACTCGATATGGCAAACTTGTTAGCGTACAGTCGCCTAATTTAGCATTGAAAGCGCCTTGAGTGTGAACGGTAAGTTAAGATGGTCTGTAGATGTCCACTGCCGTCAGTGTGAACGTCTGTGTGAATGTGACAAGATGGAGACTCCCGTAGGTGAGGACGACTGGATCAAGTTAAGAGAACGGACCCCGACGGAGACGCTACCTCCATTTTTTATGCAGTATGCAGTAAAGGGACGTATCTCCCTCCCCCCCAACGTCACATACATACAACTCCTGTAGGTGAGGACGACTGGATCAAGTTAAGAGAACGCACCCCGACGGAGACGCTACGTCCATTTTTTAATGCAGTTTATGGTCCAAACGGATCTATAAGCCACATAAGCCACGGCCATTTACATCTGTATCCAAATCAGTTAAAGGAAAAAGGGACGTATCTCCCTCCCCCCCAACGTCACATACATACAACTCCTGTAGGTGAGGACGACTGGATCAAGTTGAGAGAACGGACCCTGACGGAGACGCTACGTCCATTTTTTGTGTGTGTGTGCGTGTGTGTGTGTACCTCTCCTGCAGTAAAGGGACGTCTCTCCCTCCCCCCCAACGTCACATACATTCAACTCCTGTAGGTGAGGACGACTGGATCGAGTTGAGAGAACGGACCTCGATGGAGAGGCTACTTTAAACTCGATATGGCGAACTTGTTAGCGTACAGTCGCCTATATTAGCATTGAAAGCACCTTAAGTGTGAATGGTTAGATTAGATGGTCTGTAGACGTCCACTGCCGTCAGTGTGAATGTCTGTGTAAACGGGTGAATGTGACAAGTGTGCAAGCGCCCTGAGTAGAAGACTAGAAAGGTGCTTTATAAGTACAAGTCCATTTACCATATTGTAAAACCATGCATCGCCTCGTGTATCTGTCCGTATTTGGCTTAATGAATTCTCTCTGAACGCCGGCTGAAGCTTGAACAGCAGCATTCACGAAAAGCCGCTCTGAAACTCTTATCTGTGAGTTTTTAGAATATGTTATTAGCCCGCTCTCCGAAAGGATTTAGCATTTTACCCACGTTTTTTTTCAGGATACACAAGCACACCACCACTGTCCTATTAAATATTCAAAGGAAAGTTTCTTCCAGGAGCTTGATATTAGACTGTATCGTGGAGAAGCTCCGACAACTCGACTCGACTCCAGCAGTTCTTTGGTTTTGTTTTTCCTCTTTTTTCCACTGCATGAATTGCTCTCTAATGTGTTCCCATTACTTTGGATCGGCTTCGCCCCTCGGGCAACCACAGTGAAGGCAGTTGCAGAGACACAGCTGCACACACACACACACACACACACACTTTAAGCTACACGGCACAGCCTTCTAAAGAGAGCTCCGATTGACTTTCCATTGCTCCATTTAAACGCTTTGTGCCCCGCTAGGTGCTCGGAGACACATTGGCACGAGTTGTGTAGCCTGGCATCAGAAGTCGAAACATTTCTCCGGTCCGACGCTTTCATCGACTACTTGTTACCCGTGATCGCACTCTTCAACACCTTAAGAGACAGCTGACCATGTGTCACTCTCCAAAAAAGTTAGGACGGACTTTGGCGCTCGAGAAAAGAATCAGTTTATGTCAGTTATTCATTTGTTTGACACTTCGACATGTGGACCGGGGGAGGTGGGGATCGAACCACCAATCTCTCAAATGGAGGACGATCCACTCTGTCACTGAGTCTTTGCTGGATGAAAGAGTCTTGGCCTCAAAGAACAGTCAACTAACTGGTTTAACGCATAGACTGTATAAAAAACGGACGTAGCGTCTCCGTCGGGGTCCGTTCTCTCACCTTGATCCAATCGTCCTCGCCTACAGGAGTCTCCATCTTGTCAGACTTTGACTCGGCCTCATTCCCTCTTACCAAAAAAGGGCATGTATGTGACGTTGGGGGGAGGGGCATACGTCCATCTGGCTGACGTTTACCTCCGAGGAGAAGTGAGGGCCAGAGGCTAGCTGTCACTCAAGAGGCCACGCCCCTAATTATTAATTAATTTTAAACTCCAATCAAATAAAAACTAGCCCCTCCCCCTCAGTGTTGTCATGGAGATCTGAGCTAAACACACAGACTAGAATGTTCTTTTGCCCTTAAACAGGTTTAATGATGCTGTGTAAACGGCCTGTTTAACATGGGGCTCAATGAGAAACTGCTCTGTTATGAAACCTGCCCCCAGAACTGACGTTTTTGGCACTTCCTGTTTGGATCAAACAGGAAGTGGCTGTGGTGGGGACTTGTATCCTACGTCACTTCCGTCACGCCCGGGGCTCGTGTCACGTCAGGGTCTTCTGCTCCTGGGGGCTGCAGCTGGATATTACCGGCTCTCTTCTACAGACCCTCTCAAAGATGTAAACATGAAGAGTCCTAGCTTACTTCCTGTTGCAGTGTATGTGAATGACATGAGCGTACATGAAGTTAACGAGGACTAAGGCTGTTGCCTAGCAATAGAATTCCGTTGGCAAGGTCTACACGGCGTCGATGTCGACGTACGGCTCAGCGTTCTTTTTCCAATTTCATGGAGTCTGCGCAACACTGACGTTGTTGGAGCTTCCTGATTGGATCAACCAGGAAGTCGCTGTGGGCGGGGCTTGGTTAAAGATGAACAGTCACTCGCATGCTGATAAAGCAACCTGAGACACACAGATTTCGCCGCCTCATTTCGGTGCAGTTTGAACGCCGCGGTGCCCTCTGGTCTTCTCGCTGTGTTTAAAATCGGATGGTGTGACACAGATAATACAACAGTTCCTCATGAATGTGTGCTGCCACTTCATGGACTGTATAAATATAAAGATGAAAGGTTCAATAGCTCACTGAAAGTGACACCAAAGCATCTGGATCGCCCCCTGGTGACTGGCTGCAGTAGAGGTCATAAGTCCCGCCCCCTCCATGTTAGTGGACGGGACACGGGCCAAACAAAAAATTCCACCTCAAATACATTTCTCCTAAAGATGGTTTCTGTCATTTTAGGTAGTTCGGATCTTGCTGATATTTGCTCAAGTGTTAATTTTTCTGCTAATTTTGGTTGTTATTGGGAATTCGATGCAATGAAAATGGCTGAAACGTCAAAAACGACAGCTGTGATCTACTCACGCTTTGTCGGGCGGGTGTATCTGAAGGACTTCAATACAGACTAATGACCACTGGGATGACAAGACGTATATAACAAGACGTATTCAGGATATTTTGGCTTCACTTTTGAACTGTGGGAGGAAGCGGAGACTCGCCGTCCATCTTTATATACAGTCCGTGTGTCAGTGGCACAAACTAGCGAGTCAGAGTTCAGCAAAGTTGAACTTTTGCAAGTAAATCCACAGATCGAGGCGATTTAAATCCATTGATTTTGCTCCTGAATGTGACGAATGCTGCTCTGAACCGTCCGTATCTCTTCACCCATGTATGTGCACAAGATAAATGCAAACTGAGGTAGAGCACCCACGCTTTACGTTAAAAAAAATAGCTTTTTGGCGCCACTACTGGTCCAAAACCTCACAGGTTACACCTTTATTCCTAGTCTGGAGTGTGTATAATGTTGTGGTTTCACGGGATGTTTGTATTTCTCAGTTAAAAATGGTTTTAACAGACAAAGTAAAGGTTTTAAGTATTAATGTTAAGCTGATGACTGAGGGAGAGCGATGTCCAGTCAGCATGCAGATGAAACAAGAGACAGTGGGGTAAATCTGGAAAATGAGTGTGTGTTCTGTACTCTGAATGGATGAGATAGACGGCACAAACAGAAAAGACAAGAGAGAGATTGAAATTGAGATACAGAGACTGGCAGAGGCAGGCAGCCGCCAAAGATGGACCAGCGCGCTGAGCTCCAGGTCTGATGACAATATCAAAGACACCCTGATCAAAGCCTGAGAACTCACCTGAATATAGGCTCTTCCTCAGGGGTGTGCGTGTGTGTGTGTGCGTGCGTGTGTGTGTGTCAGACAGTGTGAATGATGTAGAGGCAGAGGGAGACAGAGACATGAGTGATGGAGCTGCGCGGCACACAGAGAGAGAGATGAGAGGGTTTAATAAGCAGCCATACGTAGCTCAATGCCATCTGTAGGTTCCTGCCTCCAGGGCTGTGTGTGCTGTCTGTGTGTGGGTGGATGGGTTTATATTCTCATCTTGTGCTCTCTCTGTCTCTCCATGCTTCTCCTCTTTTTCTTTTTTTGTCTCTCTCTCTCCCTCTCTGTCCTCATTCCACCCTGTTTCTTATTTTCCCCCTCACACGTTTTCTTCTCCCTGTGTCTCCTCCATCTCCCCTCCCTCCCTCCCTCCCCTCCCCCCTCCCTCCCGTCCAGGCTCCATGGTGCCGTTCTCCATGCGGCTGCTGCACGCCGAGCTCCCCCAGTACCTGGCCAAGCCCCAGGAGGCTCTGGACCGCCTGCACAATCTCAAAACCGTCTGCCTCGCCGTTAGTATCCGCACGAACACAGCCTCTGGATGAACATAAAGATATGCATACTCTGTAGTATTCACACAATAAAGACCACACACACACACCCGCAGAGAAGCACACACACAAACACACACACCCGTAAGCCCACCTGTGTAAACAGCCAAATACGGTTATTGAATATGCAGATTCTAGCACAAGCCTTTAGCGCTGGCAGTGAAGCAGCTCTCCTCCTCCCCCGTTAACAGATTTTGGAGAACTTGGAGAAAGGCTTGGCTGAAGACGGCAGCATGATCAGCCTAACACAGGAGAACAGGCAAGGTAAGCACACACACACACACGCACACGCTCACACGCACACATTTGGTTACAGACCTGGCCCCGCTCCAAGACTGCATCACACTGTGGGAGGAGAGTGAGGTCATGGGCCCCAGCGGGTAATACGCACACACACACACACACACGCGCAAACACTGAGTCAGAGGCACACCTGGTGCAGGACTGCAGCATACCTCAGCCACACACACACACACACACACTTTCAACCACATAAAACACCAATGCGGCGCTCTAAATGTGCTTAGCACCTCGCTGCTCCGCTGCTCGCGCTGAATACCAAATGGTCTCTTCAGCACCTTCACGCCAAACAGATCAATACGGATCAATCCTATCCAATCCACTCACATCTGCGAGTGTGTGTGTGCCGGGGAAGTACGCAGGCACCTTCATCTGGGTTTAGGTAGATCCGGGTACACCTCCACGCCACCTGATGGAAATAGACTTCCCAAATGTCTCCGCTCTCTCAGCACAGCGACACGTCTGATGGCAGTGTTCTTCGCGTCTGCAAGCGCCCCGCGTGACCACTAATTTAGCAACTTTTCCAAAGGCTGCGTGTCGGTTTATTTGTTTTAAAAGCGACTACGAACCATTTAATCAGCTAATTCAACAACAACAAGCCACTTGGTGGAGCCCGGCTAAATGTACCAAGACACTTAGTTATAATTGGGAAAATTGGCAGGGTGACGGGTGTGCAAATGTATGTGCGATGGCGCTCCAGTCCCCCCCCCCCCCACACACACACACACACACACACACACACTTCTAAAAGCAGTGTAATAGCTGTGCCCTCTGTCTCTCCTCTCTCTACCCACACAGACAGTCAAGTCAATAACGCAAGGCCTTGCCTTCACACATCAGACCCCTACTGAGTGATTAGCTCTTCTCCCCAACACACACACACACAGAGACACACAGAGACACACAGACACACACATGTGCAGTGATGAATACTACTAGGGCTGCACACTAACTCTTCCACAGGGTGCACTGTCTGAGGGAAAATGGGAAAGTGGAGTGTGCCGCAGTGTCTTCCTCACCAGCTCGCCTTAAAATAAACCCTGTTGTGGAGGGGGACGAGGGGAGGTGTAATGAGAGGGAAGAGTGTGTGTGTGTGTGTGTGTGTGTGTGTGTGTGTGGGGGGGGGGGGGGTAACGTTAGAGGGACACCCCCCAAAAAAAGCAGTCATACACCCCGTGTCTTCTAACTCTCTGCCTGTTCTCAGTGTCTCTGAAGCTGTGGAGGTCTCGCCTCAGCCGGGTCATGTATTCCATGGCCAACTGTCTCCTGCTGATGAAGGTATGTGCGTGCGCTCGTCTGCTCCGGTTTGTGTGTGTCACGGTGTGTGTTTGAGCGAGCGTGTCCCTGTGTGCGTGTCTGCGCGTCCGCCCGGGTGTGTGTGTGTGTGTGTGTGTGTGTTTCTTTTGCGCGTGGGACTCAGAGATCTCTGATGCCAGGCTGGTGGAGGATTCACAGTGAAATCCCCCCAGACTGACCACTAATTGGATTCTTGGTCAGTAAGAGAGAGAGAGGGAGAGAGAGAGAGAGAAGGAGAGAGAGAGAGAGAGGGAGAGAGAGAGGTTAGGGTGTAGATCTGATCAGAGAGAGAACCACAGTGCCACCTACTGGCCACAGGTGAGACTACAGTGTTTTTCAGTTGCTTCGGCTCAGGTTCAGCATGTCTTACTCACCATACAAGTGATTTTACAGATATTAAATCTTTCTTTTATTATTATTTATTTATTTTCATCGATCCCATCAGCCTCTTAGCACTCTGCCCCTCTTGTTTTAGGAGGGTGGAGGACAGGGGGAGACAGTAAATGCCACATAGAGGTGGTGTACGACATCTGAAACTCATGTGCGTCGAGGTTTTCCAGTCATGAAATAAACATTTTGTTTTGGTCTATGTAATTGTATTAAACTGTGTAAGGATTTGGGACATTATGATGGAAGTAAACACATTAACAAGATAAAATAAAATACTCACAGGAGTTTACGTTTCAACAAAGGTGCGTTAGGCGCGTTAAAAGAACAGGATTGTAAATTAAAGAGCAACAGACTCTGACATTGTTTCATATAATTCATCTATAGACTGGTTTTCTTCAGGTTATACATTAAAGGGATGTTGCATAGTTAATAATTTCATTTTTAAAACACACTACACTTCAAACTTTCTTTCTGCTGCTCCATCGACGTCTCCATCTTCAGTGGTGCAGGAGGAGCAGGAGCAGCAGATACTGGTGCACGAGCCGAGAGCGCCCTCTGTCAGTGTGAAAATAACCAACATGTGAATTTAGATATATTAATGTATAAGTCGCACCTGAGTATAAGTCGCAGGACCTGACAAACCATGAAAAGTGTGACTTATAGTCCGGTAAATACGGTTTATATTTTCCTGTATGTGTTTCCTGACAAATGTGACTCAGGGCGCACTCCCACTGTGCCTCTGTCCCGTGCCCCGTGCTTTAGGGTCCTTGTCCCCCCTCCAGGCCCGTTTGTCCTCACACTACCTGGGCCTCGGAGAATGCTTCTTGCTGCCTATACGTCATCACGCCGTAACACGTCACACGCATTGATGACGTCATGGCGATGCGTGGCTTTGTTTCCAGATCTTTCCGTAGACCTCGGAGTTTTTGTGCGTCTTGTCGACTGTTTTTGAATCTTTTCATCGACCAAATCTGCAGTAAACACTCCACCTCCGCATCACACCAACGTGAACCTTTCACCGCCATTGTTTGAAATGTCCGCGCATGGTCCCTCCTTCTATTTACATGTCCGAACAGGCGGACATAACGCTACTGCCGTAGGGCTCGTGCTCGTGCTCGTGCTCGTACACGTGCGCACACTCGTGCTCGTACATGTGCAAACGGCTCCGCTAAAGCCCACCTCCTTCCCGCTGGCCGCAGTTGCACTCACACTGCTTAAAGGTACTAGGCTTTAGCTGAAAAAACGGT
>NC_139837.1:2198739-2283739 GCF_963691815.1 Echiichthys vipera | reverse complement strand
GGCCGTGGCCTGTCGAGAGGGGGACAGCTTCAACACGCAGTGCCTCAAACTGGTGTAAGAGGCGAGCACACACACCGCCGCGCTCTCATCCGGTGTGGCAGAGAAAGAAGAGAGTGATGACAGAAGAGTCCGTGGCTCGGTTACCAGGAAGCAAGTCGACGCAAGATCTTTCAGAGGTGCTTCGTTCCTCTTGGACGTGGGGAGCCCAGGTACACGTTACTCTACAGGTCGGTCTGCAGGGGGCGCCCCACTCCCACCCCCCTGGAGCCTGACAGTAATATTACACACATTTACTCACAGGGACAGAAACTACGGCCAGATTAAAGGAATAATTAGACATTTTGAGTTAGATGAGTAGATGGATACCACTCCCGTCTGTACAGTAAATATTAAGCTCAAGGGAAATGAAGTAAGTGAGTGTTCATAAAGGATAAGGGACGGCTTTGAGCAGCCTCCACCAGCTTTTTACCTCACTGTAGAGCAGGGGGGGGCAATTACGGTCCTGCAGAGCCTCTGTCCTGCATGTTTTAGGTTCCTCTCTGCTCTAACACACCTGAATCTAATGATCTGCTCGTTATCAAGCAGCTGAAGCTCGTCACAGGTTGATTATAGACTCAGGTGTGTTAGGGAAGTGAGGAACCTAAAACATGCAGGACAGGGGCCCTCCAGGACTCGAATTGCCCACCCCTGCTGTAGAGCATGGGTGTCAAAGTGATCCAGTAAAGGGTCGTGTGGCTGCAGGTTTTCATTCCAACCAATCAAAAACACACCTGGTCCAACAAATCAACTGTGTGAAGACAGTTCAGGTGATTGAGTAAGTCCAGTCAGGTGTGTTCTCGCTACACGACCCTTTACTGGATCACTTTGACACCCATGCAGTCGAGGCTCTTATTCATTTCTCATGGGCAGCAATATTGTGCTTTTCCACTGAATTATCTTCATGCTGCACAAACACACAGACTTACGTTGTAATGGCCCCCCGAAAGGAGTAAGAAAAGAAAAGATCCAGCGCGCAAATCCCTCTAAAGCCACTCGTGTTCATGTTTACAGGCTAGAGACATTCCTCTCTGCTTCCAGCGTTTGTGCTAAGCTAACCAGCTGCTAGCTGCTAGCTCTAGCTTAATAATACACACAGACATGAGAGCGGCATCTCATCGAAATCTCTGTAAAACAGCAAATAGACACAAAAGCGCGGGATCGAATCACAATAACGTATTTCCCACAATGTCAAACTATTCCTAAATAGATTCTCGTCACTCCAACGCAAAGGAATCCTCAAACGAAGCACCGTGAGGTTGAGAGACGGACCTCAGAACACGGATGAACGTTGCACTACACACCGAGCGTGGTTTTAAGGGAGTCACAGGCTCGTAAAGTGAGTCCTGACGTAGGCATTATCCTATTAAACCCCCACAGAGGCCCGAAGCTTCTCCCACTGTAACGCTGCATTCACAGTCAAAGACCACTCACTTCTAGTTTCCATGTTTATGAACCTGTGCAGTGAAACATAAGCCTTCAGTTTGCATCGCACCGTGTCCAAAAACTGTAAAATTTAAACGTGTACATATCAGAGAAGCTGTGTTTCCCCCGTGCTTGTATCCAAAATGATCGTCTTGTTAAGTCTTTTATTGATGGGTCTTTAATTATCACTGTTTACATATTGTGTTGATCATATTTATGTATATTAAATTTCGTTTTAACCTAAATAAAAATTATTTTAAATCAACTTACTCTCTGGTTTAATGGGAAGAAAATAAAAAAAGCAACGCAGCAACGCAGCAACGAGCAACGTCCTCACACCTCACATCGGACAATTTTCTCCCGGTACCAGGAGTGGGTGGGTCGATTAACTCTGTGTATTGGGAGCTGAACATCAACTCGGCAAACTCGGTGTCAGGATCCAGGTCCTGTCGGTCTCTTCCCTCTTCATTCTGTGTGAGTGTGTCTCCCTCTGTCTGTTTCTCCCTGCATGTGTCGTTCCCTGTGTGTTTTGTTGGTCCAGAGCAGGTCGGCGTGGTTCCACCCCGGCTGTATCCACTTCTGCTGGTCACCTCCTTTATGTATAAGAAGCCGGAGATGACACACATTCGGTGCCGGATCGTTGTTCTCATTTACGTGGTAACTTCTCGTCGGTCGGCTCCCGTTTCTCGTTCTATTGCATTTTCGACCCCAATGGACCAAGCGTTCTTTGTGACATTCGTAGTTTTCTAGTCCTGGTAAATGGAATATAAATGGTAACAGTGGGTCACATGTATCTGTATTTCTGTTTTCGGTGTATTGGCAGAACTGTACGCGTTACTCACAGAGGCCACGGTGTTGGGCCTCTGTTTAAGGGGGGAGGGGGTCGTCCTTCTCCTGTGTGGTTGGGGGGAGGCTTTGTTTCCCTGGTGCCTTGCCCATTTTTGCTTTCCAGGTCGGATCCCATCCAGGTGCACGTCGTTTGGGTCTGAACACCTGGGAGAGGATTCCCGGGGCCGCCTCTCTCTCTCTCCCTCCCTCTCTGCCTGTGATGACGACTGCCAACAGTTCCTCTTAGTTCATTCTTGTGAGTTTGCACGTTCTCAACGCAACAGTCCACATCCCACTACACACAGTTAGCCGCCACTTACACTCATCTACCTTTAATAAATATAGTGAAGTGGTTTAACTGTGTGGTCTCCCCTTCGTTGTGGTCTGCTGTGAGCCAGGTGATCATCGTATTTGGCATCCAGAAAAAAAATCTCTATAATTTCACTTGAAACTGTTGAAAACAAATGAAGTGTTTTATCATTTTATTTAATTTAAACAGGAGTTTACAAAAAAGGCTTTACCATGTTGTTATTTCATACAGACTATTAATGTAGTGATTTGCAATTAAACATGTTAGGGCGCCCTCCCACTGTTCCTCCGTCCCGTGCCCCGTGCTTTAGGGTCCTTGTCCCCCCTCCAGGCCCGTTTGTACTCACACTACCTGGGCCTCGGAGAATGCTTCTTGCTGCCTATACGTCATCACGCCGTAACACGTCACACGCATTGATGACGTCATGGCGATGCGTGGCTTTGTTTCCAGATCTTTCCGTAGACCTCGGAGTTTTTGTGCGTCTTGTCGACTGTTTTTGAATCTTTTCATCGACCAAATCTGCAGTAAACACTCCACCTCCGCCGTAGGCCTCGTGCTCGTACATGTGCAAACGTGCTTTACAAAAGCCCACCTCTCCCAAACGGGCCGTGGTCGGCATGAGTACCGCACTTGGGCACGATACGGATGGACAGTGGGAGTGCGCCCTTACTGTATATTGTGATACATGTCGTTAGTGAGATATGCACGGACTCTCTACAGAATCACATGAGAGGTCCTGGTTGCGGTGTACGCAGAGGTTCTCTCAGGATCCCTGAGGCAGTGAAGCCACGTACTTCTGACGGATCTCGAAGTCGTCAGCCGGCCGGTTGTAAGCTTTCCACACTGGCTCCCCCACAAACAGCCTCATGGCTTTGGTGTAGTTCTGTGGAGACGGACAGAGTTCACATCAGCTGGACCAAGGAATGACAACCCTGCGTCCCACACAACTCCCCACTTGGTTCTACAGAGCAATAACTATTTGATCGCTCTCCTTACAAAAACAGACAGTGGGTCTCAGACTTTATACATTCATTCATTCATCTTTAGCCGCTTATCCCAGGGTCGGGGTCGTGGGGGGGCTGGGGCTGATCCCAGCTAACATCGGGCGTGAGGCGGGGTCCACCCTGGACAGGACGCCAGTCTATCACAGGACACATAGAGACGAACAGAGACAGACAACCATTCACACCTACGGGTGATTTAGAGTCATCAATGAACCGAACACCTGCACGTCTTTGGACTGTGGGAGGAAACCGGAGAACGCGGAGAAAACCCACGCAGACACGGGGAGAACATGCAAACTCCACACAGAAGGGCCCCAGCCGGGATGCGAACCAGGAACCCTCTTGCTGTGAGGCGACAGTGCTGACCACCACAGAAAATACCAGGCTCTCTCAAGTCCCACCCCTGAGACCAGTGTTCAAATACAGCAGCGTAGGCCGACACTACTCAGCTGCGGACAGGAAGGTTTATTCATCATCAGGTTATTTGTTGTTGACCGTCTTCAGCCACGCTGTCGAGGAACATCAGGACTGACATGTGAGTGTTTTCAAACCATTCATTTCCCTCTGCTCTCTCTATCAATCCCAGTTTAGCTCGTAACCCATGAACGTGATTACGTAGCAGGCTGATACTGACACAAAAATATGACAGGAAGTGCTCAACTTCTCTTAATTCATTAGGAAACACCCCCCGTCCCCCCCGTCCCATGATGACATACGTGTTGTCGCACTGCTCCAATGAACAGTAGTGGCATCTACATATGACCTGAAGCTAATGAGTTAGCTGCTGTTATAAGTAAACAGTAAGTAAGTCAGTAAGTAGTTTGAGTGACAAAAGGAATTCAGGCTTTTAGATCAACAGCCTGGAGAGAAACAACAGTTCAGGTTGTGTGTTAAAGTAAACTCAGTGTGCTTAAAGTGAAGCTGTGTTGGTTTCTAACAACGGTCACAGTGACAGCAATGCTAACGTCCCACAGCGGCGACACTCTGAGAGACATCACACTCTGATGTGTGTATCCTGTGCATTCTTTTAATATGTTAATTAGATTAATATCCACATGTTTGAGGGTATAATTAATATGTGACACCTGTGCACCTTCCTGCTGTGTGGAAACACCCGGGGGGGGGGTTGCTCTTAATATTTGCTTTAGTCTTATTTAAACATCGCTTTTTCCTAAAGTCTTTAGTGTAAACATCTACACCTCCCTGGTTGGCCAGGAAGCAGTTAAAGGGAAATTCGTGTAACTACTATTAATGGAGAAATCCAGGAGAGTCGCTAACAGTCGGACGTGGCTAACAGTGATTAGCTCGGGGCAGCACGGTGAAGGCATTCAAAGGTCTTTTTTAACCACTAATGCTGCTGAAAATAACAGCAAACCTCTGCAGCAGCATGAGAAGAGTCCCTACACAAACAACAAAGCACCAATTGGCTCCTTTTACCGTCCGTCTCTCTTTCTGTCCCTCTCGCTCGTTGAGCCTCTGATTGATTGATTGGCTGTTAAACAGGTGACTTGCGTTACGTTCTAAAACCAGCTGGTGGGGATTTGACGAACTGAATGGCTGCAGACAACAACCGTCAGTTCATGCCGCTGCAACTTTCACCTGCGACTCTCTCAAACTGTTTTGTTGCGTTGTGAGTCTTTGGTGTGAACTGGGATTAACTATGAGAGGAGCTGGTGCAGGTGCCAGTAGGTAAGTCTTTAAAACACTCTTTTAATAAACTCTGGCTTCACTAACTACGCTGATGACACTTTGTTGTGTGTGTAGGGACTCTTCTCATGCTGCTGCAGAGGTTTGCTGTTATTTTCAGCAGCATTAGTGGTTAAAAAAGACCTTTGAATGCCTTCACCGTACTGCCCCGAGCTAATCACTGTTAGCGACTGCCCAGGATTTCGCCGTTAATAGTTGTAACATGAAAAAAAAATTGTGTATTTGCCAAAAAAGACCGTAGAGAGATTCTACGCGTGAATTTTAACGACCCCCATGTTCATAAAGGAGCGTGACTTCAATGACAACTTCATTCTTGTTTGCTACGTACGGTCTCGTTCAGGGTGAAGCGGTGGTAGATGCCGGCCGGCAGCGTGATCAGGTCCCCCTTGTTCATGGCGATCCGGATCCAGCGCTCTTCCTTATCCCTGACGTCAAAGTAGGCCTGGCCGTCCAGGACGTACCGGATCTCATCATCCAGGTGCAGGTGCTCCTCAAAGAACATCTTCAGCTGAGAGCACACACGCAAAAAGACAAAGGAGCCTGAATAATGGAGCTTTCTTCAGTGAATTACCAAACCGCACAAGTCACATACAGCACATGTCATAAGCCACTGTAGAGCATTACGCTAATTTCCCACAGCTCAGGGCACTTCAGCACACTTTAAGGCTCCTAGAGGACACATTAGCACACGTTTAGGCTCCTAGAGGACACTTTAACACATGTTTAGGCTCCTAGAGGGCACTTTAGCACACGTTTATGCTCCTAGAGGACACTTTAGCACATGTTTATGCTCCTAGAGGACACTTTAGCACATGTTTATGCTCCTATAGAGCACTTTAGCACACGTCCCTGTGCACGGCAGTGAACAACTGTGATAATTTCCCTGTCCAAAAACAGTTATCATTAGAAGACTTTGTGTGAAACAGCTTTACCCCGTGTACACCTGTGTGCAGTGCTTTGGTTACCTTCTCCTCATAGTTAGGTAGCGTGTCCTTGTGGATGGAGATGATGTCCATGTAGGAGTAGCCCTGGTCTTTCCGGATCTGCTCCAGCTCCGGGTCTGTTTCATAGATATCAGCATTCAGCTGCAACAACAAGACAACAGCTCTGATCAGTGAACAAACTCACCTGGAGATCATTTACACGTCACAACAGCAAATCCCTGCTTGCATTTAGCTGGTTTGGACCTCTCGTCCGGTGTAAATCAACAGCAATACTAAATAAAAAACATTCGTACTGCTCCTTCATACTTCCTCACAGTAGATCATACTGTGTGGAACACATCCAACCTTCATCCTGCACAGAAAAGCTTCACGAATTACACATAAAACCAACAAATCCATTATTTAATGAACTAAAAACACACTGGCTTTAAAACTATACAAATAAATGTTCAAAGCAAATAATCGTCAATCGCCTCGTGGCATCCGGGAGCTTTTCCAACTTAGAGAAAGCAAATACAAGTCAAGAGGAAGCTGCAGATTATAATATGTTATATAAGAAACTGCACCGTGTTAAAACAAAGGCTGTGGGAACTACTGGAACATCTGTGATGACGAGACGGAAAATACCAATATATCAAAATTAGTTTTCCTTGTTACTGCTCATTCGCTTTATTTAGTTTGTATTATTTTTAACATGTTCAACAGAGATTAATACAAAAATATACTAATAGTGCAGTTATTTTAAGCCTAAATAGGGTCAACAAAGAAGAATTACTTTATTTATCCCACAACGGGGTCATTTAATTTTTTCACTCTTATTATTACACACACACACACACACACACACACACACACACACACACACACACACACACACACACACACACACACACACACACACACACACACACACACACACACACACACACACACACACACACACACACAATTAAGGAGAGATGTCAGAGCGAGGGGGGCTGCCAGTGACCATTGCCCCGAGCAGTTGGGGGTTCGGTGCCTTGCTCAACAGCACCTCGGCATTGCCAAGGAGATGAACTGGCACCTCTCCAGCCACCAGTTCACGCTCCATACATGGTCCACACAGGGACTCGAACTAGTGACCCTTCGGTTCCCAGCCAACTCACCTATGGACTGAGCTACTGCCTCCTAAAGCGACTGATTTTTTAGAAACTTTCCCCTATTGGGACGTTTCCGCGCTCTTTTCTCCTTCACTCAGGACATATGGAGGATAAAAACAATCATTTATCTTCTGTCGTTTGCAGCGTTGACCCTATTTTGGCTTAAAATGACTGGTGACGAGTGTCGGTGTCCAGATTTCTGAGACAAAACCAGAGGATATTATCGGCTCACAGGTGTAAAAACCTCCAAAAACATGAAGTGTTTTTGTTTTGTCTTTGAAAAACCAAAAGAAGACACTGCCCTTTCCATTCATAAAGCAGTTTCTCTCACCCTATTTCTCCTAAATTCAGTTTTTCTTCATCAAAAACATAAAAAATAAACATAAAATCAGCTGTGATCAACAGGTATCACCCAAACTAAGGCCTCCTCCTGACACCGGATGATTTTTTCACAAAATTTGGGAGATTTTTAAAATGGAAAATACCAAAATTCATGTTGAATAACAAACCTGGGATACAGGTTATATAGTGTATATATAGTTTTAAAGTCCCCATCACCTGCTTATCCTCACCAGGGCCAAACCAAACCGGGTCTAAATGGATTAAACCACTTTAAACAGAGACTTTTTACACTTCTGCTGCTGTTATAGCACTATTATGCTAAAGCTAGTTTGGTTTTTAGCATTTTAAACCATGCTAACGCGAGAACACCTGCACTTCTGTTGTTGTTGTTGTTTTGAAGTTGTTGGGGCTCACAGATGCCTCTCTAACCCGGATATGGTTAACTTTAAGTGTTTACAGACGTGTTTTTAATGAGTTTAGCACATAAACAAACACTTAAACTCTGACTTTAGCTTCTCAGCTTTGTCTTTATCAACACCAGCTGTTAAACGGGGACTTTAAAGCGGCACACAGCGAGTCTTGGACGGGGACTCACCCTCCAATGAAACACCCCGAGTTGCTTTAACTGCTCCAGGGACACGGGCCGGTTCGGGTCCAGCCTGTGGGGCTTCCTCTGGTCCTCCTCGGAGTCGTCCATGTACCAGGCCTCTAGACTCATGTTTGGGGCGGCACACGGTGAACAAACACCCCGCTAACTGTCACTGATCCACGGTCACGACGGTGTAAATACAACCAGGACTGAGCTCCGCCTCCTCTGGGGACCGAAGCGAGGAGGCGGAGCTCCCGTTAGATGTCTACACGTATGGACCATAGACATATAAAGAGTAGATGCCGCATCGAACGTTGGGCCGCGAGAAATGCGGCCGCCATCTTGGATCGGTCATCCTACCAGATCAGTTCTATGAGTGACTCGTTAAGCCTATGAGTTGAGCAGCAGAAGGAACAAGATGCCAGAGCACTGTGCAGCGTATTCCTGCTCTAATCTAATATTACAATATTACAATTCATAATCAGTACGGTACAGTACAATTTTAAACAATTAGACATAAATCCATGCATTTTTGAATGTTATAGTGAGTCCCTCAGGCTGTGGCAGGTAGATACATATTTAGCTGCCAGAGGAGCTGCTGTCCCTTATTTTATTATTATTATCTTGTCACAGTACAGGCATGGAGATTAGCCTCTGTGGGAATGTTAGTTAATTTACCCCCCGGCCAGATGTGTGTGTGCAAGCCTGTGTGTGTGTGTGTGTGCCTGTGTAGATATGAAAGGAGAAGCAGGGAGGAGAGGGGTTGTCGTACATGTGGTCTAGTGTAAATGGTTGCACATTTCCAGCAGTAGGTCAGCGGAGGATGTGCTGTGGTTTCATGAGAGGAAGACACTTCAGAGGCAGTTAATCTCAGGTCACCTCAGATATTCTCAGTTTTGTTTTTTTAAATATTGAACATGACATTGACATGAATTATGAGATAATTTTTCATGTCATGTCACTTTTTTTTTTAAAGTTTAGACTATCAAAGGAGAAGTGACAGAATCTGATCAACATCCTTTGCTGTTAAACTGTTTCATCAAACAGGAGCAACATGATGTGGGGTTTATTATAAAGAATGAATTAGAGATTTACGAGGCAGGCGTGAACATGTATTTCCACTCTGTGCCCGATATTCTCACAGCTGAACAAAATGTTCCATACATTTTTACTTGGTTCTCCACATCTCCCCTTAAAGCAGGACGAACGTCACATGTTTGTAAACCAGAGCTGATGAGTCCAGGCTGTTTTAGTTCAGTTGTACCACAGAAGTTGAAACAGTCTGAAAAGAAAAAATCATACATTTATTTAACTAAGGAAAAATCTTAAATGGTTTGTATAATTTAAAATGGATATTACTGAACTATGCCCCGTGTTTTTGTTTGCACATTAAATACAATTACTACATAATTAAAATATGTAATAAAGAAGACATTCACATAATTAGACCTTGCCTAAAAACAAAGGACACAGTCATTTTAGATACTATACAAAGTACTCCTACAACATCACCGTCTTTACCAATTAGAGCTACACTCAAATTGGTAACTGTGCAAGAACAAAACAGTGTGAAAATGATCGATTTAACAAAATGTTATATATATTTTTATACCACACACACTCGCTCAAATGTGGACCCTCCCTCTCCTCTCCACTACCACGACTATGCGACTGGCAGAGCATGGATCATTTCTGAATATTTATTAACATATAGGGTTCGGCTCTTGTTTTTGTTTTTTAGTGCTTTAAATGGAAGTGTGTCTGTTTGACTTGTATTTAGATGTGTCCAAAATGTCATCTCTCTCTCTGACCTAATTGTATTGATACTCTTGATTTATATGTATTTTAATTTTCTCTGAGTGTGTGTGTGTGTGTGTGTGTGTGTGAGAGAGAGAGAGAAAGAGAGAGAGTAAGTGAGAGAGAGATTTATGTATTCATGTATGAAATAGAGCCTATTAATACTCTATAAATGATTTCTCTTGTTGTGTTTATATTTATAGTGTTTGCAAAACACCTATCATACATCACATATATCATATATCAGAATATTCTATTACTGTTAATCCCACTGTGAATATTAAAATACGCTGAACCGTGTCCTGTCCTTACACTGAGTGGAGCGGGCGACCGGGCCAAGATGGCGGCCCCACCGCTCGTCAGCGCCAATAGGCCCAACGTTCGATGAGGCGTCTACTCTTTATGTCTATGGTATGGACGGTGAAAAAACAAAATGGCGCCCGTTCATTCCTTTGGAGGGAAAGCCGCTCAGTGTTGCGCAGACGCCGTGACGTCGACAATAGAACGCTGAGGCGTACGTCGACGTCATCACGGTATAGACCTTGCCAACGGAATTCCATTGCTAGGCAACAGCCTTAGTCCTCGTTAACTTCCTGTACGCTGATGTCATTCACGTACACTGCAACAGGAAGTAAACTAGGACATGTTTACATCTTTGAGAGGGTCTATAGAAGAGAGTCAGTGCTATCCAGCTGCAGCCCCCCGGAGCAGAAGACCCTGACGTGACATGAGCCCCTGGCGTGACGGAAGTGACGCCCACCACAGAGACTTCCGGGTTGGTTCAATGCGGAAGTGCCAAAAAAAAGCGTCAGTTCTCTGAGTGTCCACTAGGGGCAGGTTTCATCACAGAGCAGTTTCTCATTGAGCCCCATGTTAAACAGGCCGTTTACACAGCATCATTAAACCTGTTTAAGGACAAAAGAACATTCTAGTCTGTGTGTTTAGCTCATATCTCCATGACAACACTAAGGTAGGTACATTTTTTGTAACAGGTTTTTTTTATTTAACTGTAGCTTAAAGTTTATGAATAATTAGTGGCGGTGCCTCTTGAGTAACAGCTAGCCTGTGGCCCTCACTTCTCCTCGGAAGCTAGCTGTCAGGATTAGCATCATTAGCATGCTAACTCCGTCATCTCGACCTGGACTGCGGTCATTCGTGTGATGGTGTTTCCATAAGTGACAAGATGGTTTGCTCTTCAATCGACTGTACCAACAGATGGTTTAGGAACACAATTTGTTAACGTTAGCGTTGTTATGCTAATTAAATCGCCGCATTTGCACCATGACTTGCAGTACAGCCTGTTATCTATGACAGATAGACTAGATGCTAATCGGGAGCAGTTTTTTGGTCAGAGGAAATGAGGCGGAGTCAAAGTCTGACAAGATGGCCGCTCCCAGAGGTGAATATGATTGGAGCAAGTTGAGAGAACAGCCCCGGCGGAGACGCTACGTCCATTTTGTATACTGTATACTTATGTATGTCTGTGGTAGGTTATCAGAAATTACACTTTTTTGAGGATTCGCTGCAATTTAAGGATACTCGCTGTCACTCTGTGCTAAATAATTTAGACTTAATAACAATCTAAGCTTTGTTACGTCGATAGTGTCGCCTAGCTAACTATGAGCTAACTAGCATTATGCTAGTTTACTTTATAAAGGTTTTTTGCGACCTGTCAGATGTGAGAGGGTTTTTTTGTCAATCTTTATTGAATTATTTTGGTACAAAACAATTACAAATACACATACAGTATAATAATAACAATACCACAGAATGAATAAAATAGGCTATTTATAATTTGTTCCTTAGTTTTGGCACTAACGTTTACATTTAACTCAATTTGAGGAATTGTTTCTTTCTGATTTCTGATGATTTATATTTATTTAAGTACTAATATGTGTTATTATTAATATCACTGAGACAAAAATGTAAATCTGTAAATCAAAATAAGACACTGCTACTGACATTAAATAACTTTAGGGTAGAAAAATATTTGAAACACAGCCTTAAAAGTGAGTCTAAAATGGGTCTTTACTGTTGGAGTTGACGTCTGTGTGTGACCATCATGAGTAAACACTGCTCTCCAGTGTTCATAGTGACAAACTACAACTAAACAGTATTTTAGCAGGAATTATTCAAATAACACTGTTATCAGAATTACATTAATATGTATCATAGTGCCGTTGTTATTTCTCAAGTATACTAATATTAGTACTGGTAATAGTGTCTGTGGTGGTTCTAATATATATATATATATATATGTATTCATTTTTGGGAAAAGGAAAATTTGGAAGGTCTTGATAAAGTTGACTTGTTTAATTAATTCTTTATTCACAGACACAAAGAAGATCCAACAGAACAGCAGCAGTTCATATCTGTACGTCTTCGGGGTGAGTCTCTACATTATACCTATACACGTGCGCACGCTCGCGGTACGGTTGCACTCACATTGGTCAAAGGAACCAGACTTTAGCCATGAAACGTCCTGGGGCACGGTACGGATGGACAGTGTGAGTGCGTCCTGAGTCTTTTGTGGATCAAGAAAACAGACTAAAGTTTATCTGTTGCGCACATCAAATTTAAATCTGTCTGATTACGATATAAATGAACACGACCAAGTACTGACGAAGCTGGCAGAGGTGTCAGAGTCATGCAAGCAGCAGCCCCTTTCGCTCGAGGACGACATCCCGTCCAGTTTACGAGGGCTAGAGAGAGTGACCGTCCCGCCAGAGAGATACAGCAAGGCTCCTCTCCCCCGGGAAGTGACTGGACCATGAGGGTCGACTTGGGAAAGCAGCTCCAGTTCCCCAGGGAGATTGTGGAAACATCCCTGCGGCCAGACCTCGTCATGTGGTCAGAGGCTTGCAAGACAGTCCTCCTACTGGAACTCCTGGTGCAATGGGAGGGAGGTATGGAGGCTGCTCAGAGCCAAGTACTCTGGTCTGGCGGCAGAGTGCAGGGAGGCGGGCTGGAGAGCTGTTATCTTCCCCGTGGAAGTGGGGTGTAGGATCTTCGTAGGTTCCTCAACTGCTCGCTTACTCCGCAACATGGGCTGCACAGGAGCGAGGCATCGGAAAGCCATGAAAGAGCTGGAAGAGGAGGAGGCGGAGAAAGGCCGCTTCTGGCTGTGGCTAAGGAAGAAGCAGAAGGGTTGGGGGGCAAACACCTGGGCATCAGCAGGGGGTGGCAGGGAGAGATCCCTGGCATCGCTCCGCCACCAGGAGACGTACTGGGGAAACGTTGATGAGTGGTGGTCCCCAGCTGATGACCTGTTTAGGCCCATAGAGGTGTTCAGTGAGGTGTAAGGCACTGGAGGAGGGGCGTCAGGCAGCAGGAGACAAACACCTGTATCTTGATGTGTAACTTCATGTTACATTGAAGAAGACTTGAAACTAGTGATTGAGCTCATAACCTCATTGGGAAAATGCTTACTTAGGTAATAAATCAATGAGAAGTAGGGTCAATTTCTCATTGTCTTCTATGCAATCCAGTGGTCGGATCCTCTTCTCAGTTGAATGGTTGTCTGTAAAATCCTAACTGTGGCAGTTAAACCACTAGAGAGCGCTGTGCATTAATAAAAGACAGGTCTGTTTTACCTGGAGGGGGTTCATAAAGCGTCTGAACGCTGCGAACACGAAGCTCTGAAACGATGTGATTCTTTATCAAAACAAGCAGACAGACCTTGAATAACAGGCACATGTCTCAGTCTGGAAATTGTGTTTGAAATATCCCGAGGAGGCTCTCCGTCCTTCATTTCAAGGTGAACCCGACAGCTCTGCAGACAGGCAGGGAGGACACCATGAGGATGTGTCGTATGAGCTGGCATCACCCGCTGCTTCACCAACACAAACACGACTGTGTCTGAATCTGAACACAGACCAGGAGGGATTTATCTGATCCTTTTCTTTAAAGCACTGAATGAATGATCATTTTATATGATCATAAATTAGGAATACATAAAGGTTATTAATCTTAATTATAAAACAACAACACAGAGGTCTGCTGCTGGACCTCATTCATCTGTGGATCAGAGCGTAAACTGTTTTACAGCGCAGACGGCTTCACTTCTTCAGCCCTGACCTTTCACCATTAAAGCTCTAGACACACACTACGTAGTTAACTCTTTACCAGAGGGAGTTTAGATTCATTCAGAGCATTTCACTAAAAGGAAACTCAGGGCGCACTCACACTGTCCATCTGTACCGTGCCCAAACAGGTTTCACAGCTAAAGTCTGGTTCCTTTGACCAGTGTGAGTGCAACCGTACCACGTCTAGGAGGTGCAAGACGTAGGGCGCGCTCACACTATCCTCCCGGACCGAGACCCGGACTTATGGGTACTTGTCCCCCCTCCCTCTCCCCCCCGCGCCCCAGCCCCGTTTGTACTCACACTACCTGGGCCTCGGCCAATACTTCTTGCTGTCCATACGCCTTCAAGCCGTAACACGTCACACGCATGGATCGCGTGTGAGTGGCTTTGTTTCCAGATCTTTCCGTAGACCTCGGAGTTTTTGTGCGTCTTGTCGACTGTTTTTGAATATTTTCATCCGACCAAATCTGCAGTAAACACTCCACCTCCGCATCACACCAACATGAACCTTTCACCGCCATTGTTGTTGTTGTTAAATGTCCGCGCATGGTCCGTCCTTCTATTTTCTATGTCCGAACAGGCGGACATAACGCTACTGCCGTAGGGCTCGTGCTCGTGCGCGTACACGTGCGCACGCTCGTGCTCGTACATGTGCAAACGGCTCCGCTAAAGCCCACCTCTTTCAAGCGGGCCGTGGCGGCCCAGCTGGCCCCAGTTGAGCGCGGAGCGGGTGCGCTCACACTACTTAAAGGTACTAGACTTTAGCTGAAAAACCGGTTTTGGCCGCGGCCAAAAGGATAGTGTGATCACGCTCGTAGTGTGAGTACAAACGGGCCTGGAGGGGGGGACAAGGACCCTAAAGCACGGGGCACGGGACGGAGGAACAGTGGGAGTGCGCCCTCACTTAAATATGTGACAGATGTTGAGTGTCCCTGGTCGTAAAGCACATGAGACACTTTTATTTTGTCTTCAGTGCTAACTTGCATCACTGCACTCAGCAGCAGAGCAACACACTCCTGAGCTGAGTGTGAATAGTGACGCTGCTACTCTCTTTTACCGCTCTTTGACCGCCACCGGAAATTTTAAGGTGGAATGTTTCCTTTCATCATGACCCAAAGAACCAGGTCCAGGTCCAAGCGTGTGAAATGTGTTTTCTCAGGAGGGGGTCTGGAGTCTCCCTTAGAGAGAGGGGGAGAAGTTCAGCATCCGTGAGGAACTCGGAGTAGAGCCGCTGCTCCTTTGCGTTGAAAGGAGCCAGTTGAGGTGGTTCAGGATCATCTGGTAAGGATGAACCCTGGGCGCCTCCCTAGGGAGGTGTTCCAGGCACGTCCAGCTGGGAGGAGGCCTCGGGGAAGACCCAGGACCAGGTGGAGAGATTAGATCTCCACACTGGCCTGGGAACGCCTCAGGATCCCCCAGTTAGAGCTGGTTAATGTGGCCCGGGAAAGGGAAGTTTGGGGTCCCCTGCTAAAGCTGCTGCCCCTGAGACCTGACCCCGGATAAGAGGCTGAAGATGAGATGAGATGTTTCCTTTCATCTTGAATCAGCAGAACCACCTTAAATATCAAAACGATGACAAACATGTTACTTGTGCTTGAATGTCAGATACTTATAAAGTGCCAGAGCGCCGCTCCGGGTGTGTGTGTTTGTTTGTGTGTGTGTGTGTGTGTGTGGGGGGGGTTTCCTGCAGGACTACGGCCCCGTTCAGCACCGACCAGGTTCTGATTCTGAAACAACAGTCGAGATTATTGCAAAGATTGGACCAGGAGACAAATTTACAGGTGCTTCAGTGTGGAAAAAGCCCCAGTTGGCATTATGTAACATGTCGGTAAAGTCTGCAAGATTTCTGCAGGAAGGGGAACACACACACACACACACACACACACACACACACACACACACACACACACACACACACACACACACACTAGCACAGTCCTCTGCGATGGCCAACACATCAGCCCACACTGTTTCTCTCTCTGAGCTCCAGCCTGGGTTTAAAATAGCTCCCGCTCCCTCTCAGGTCTTTACCGTGATATTTGCGATGGCCTTACATAATCGCCACCTCCCGATCTCTTCCTCCTCTTCATCCTAGCGACTGTATTTCATTCTGCGCGCCTGTATCTGTTCCTCTCTCACTCTCTCTTGAGTAGCTCTGACAGAGAGAAGCAGCCGGTCTGCTCCGGCTCAGACAGACGTTAAAATCCTCCTGTTTCCATCTTTTGTAATTCAGTAACTCAGGAGTGGCATTTAAAGGATGTCAATGTGCTAATGATGCAGGATTACATCAGGGTTATTCACTTCTAACACTCATTATGTGTTGTGATGACCCTCCCTGCTCTCTCTCTCTCTCTGACATCAGCAGGTCGTCAGCAGCGCTGGTATCACCGGGGCTGTGAGAGTCTGGGTGCTTTAACTCTCTCCTGCAGCTCAGTCAGGGTGGCTCTCCTCCCAGAGACACCTGGTTCACCTTGTGTTTGGCGTTTGTTTCTGTTCATCCTTCTTACAACATTACACACACACACACACACACACACACACACACACACGTCTCCACTCATGCATTCACCGACACCACTGAGTCCACTGACTACAAACACCATGATTAGTTTACTTTTTAAGTTATCTCATCTCATCTTCAGCCTCTTATCCGGGGTCAGGTCTCAGGGGCAGCAGCTCCAGCAGGGGACCCCAAACTTCCCTTTCCTGGGCCACATTAACCAGCTCTAACTGGGGGATCCTGAGGCGTTCCCAGGCCAGTGTGGAGATCTAATCTCTCCACCTGGTCCTGGGTCTTCCCCGAGGCCTCCTCCCAGCTGGACGTGCCTGGAACACCTCCCTAGGGAGGCGCCCAGGGTTCATCCTTACCAGATGATCCTGAACCACCTCAACTGGCTCCCTAAATAAGTAATTAGTTAATTGTCTCATGTGCGCGGACATTTCAAACAATGGCGGTGAAAGGTTCACGTTGGTGTGATGTGGAGGTGGAGTGTTTACTGCAGATTTGGTCGATGAAAAGATTCAAAAACAGTCGACAAGACGCACAAAAACTCCGAGGTCTACGGAAAGATCTGGAAACAAAGCCACGCATCGCCATGACGTCATCAATGCGTGTGACGTGTTACGGCGTGATGACGTATAGGCAGCAAGAAGCATTCTCCGAGGCCCAGGTAGTGTGAGTACAAACGGGCCTGGAGGGGGGGACAAGGACCCTAAAGCACGGGGCACGGGACGGAGGAACAGTGGGAGTGCGCCCTAATATGACAATTTAAGGTTCTGAGCTTTTCATTTGGATTTCTTAGTGTTAGCGTCGACAGCAGGGTTCAGATCTATAGACGCGTAGCCGTTAGCAGTGCTCGTTGTTTGAGTTCATCATTGCAGAATCACATTTATAAAGTTTGGAGCAAAGATAACAGAGCAAACATCAGCTGTTGCCATGGTAACAGTAAGCAGACAGAAGGCTAACTAAACGTGGAGGACAAATGAATGAAAATGATATAATTTAAAATAGAAAAAAAAGCAGCTTTGGAGTAGAGGCGTCAAAGACAGGGACGCCGTTTCAGGTAAAGCCGAGGTAGAAGGTGTCCCAGTGTGGCACGGTGGCCAAGAGGGACTGCTGAGAACTGTCCCTACAGACACGCAGCTCTCTGACATAGACATGGGGCTCATGTTTGCACGTGAGAGCAGTGAAAACACCTTTCTTTGACTCTATTCGGTCGCTTATTTCAGCACCGCGGACAAAGAGCGGAGGTGTAATCATCATTAATGTTGTTTTGTTAAAACAAATGCATTCAATTACATCCTTGTTATTAAGTGAGAGTGTTGTTGTTAACAGACATTAGAAGCCTGGATTATAAGATTACAGTAAAGGTAGATGGATAATTACTTTTATTCATCCGCGGAGAGAAATTACCTTGTTGCAGCAAACTGAATATGATACAATACAACGCATGACTCTTTAGTGTGCAGCCTGAAATACAACCTTGAATCCTGAAGCTCTCCACTTTATATTCTTCAGTGTGTGTGTGTGCGTGTGTGCGTGTGTGCGTGTGTGCGTGTGTGCGTGTGTGCGTGTGTGTGTGTGTGTGTGTGTGTGTGTGTGTGTGTGTGTGTGTGTGTGTTTCCTGCCTAGCTCCTTTCGTCCTCTTCTTTTCACACATGCAGTGCATACAAACAGCTAGCACCCACACAGAACAACACACACACACACACACACACACACACACACACACACCAACCCACACGCACTCACACAGAACAACGCACACACACACACACACAGAAGAAACAAAAAAACGCCAGCATCCACACACACACACACACACACACACACACACACACACACACACTGAAAACAAAAAAACTCCAGCATCCACACACACACACACACAGAAAACAAAAAAACTCCAGCATCCACACACACATACATACACACCAACACACACCCACACGCACACACACACACACACACACACACACACACACACACACACAGAAAACAAAAAAAAGCCAGCATCCACCCACACGCATACACACACGCCCACAAAGTCAAATACACAGCAGCACTATGAAGGATAGATGCCTGACGGAGAGATGCTGGCGGGCAGAGCCGTCACATGTTCACGTGTTCACATGAAGACACAAAGACACAGTTGAAGAAGGAGCAGTAACGGGTTAAACCCCTTCCTTCGCGGGGTTTCCCTGCAGTGAGCGGGTTTAATTGTGGGCATTGTGTTGATGGTCACTGCAGATACACAAAGACATCAACATCCTGTCAGTGGGAAGATACAGAACACTGTTTTATGACACAGTCAGTGCGTTTCCATGCATCAGTAACCCGACGGTGGCCTTACCCCGGTTAGGAGAAGGTGTAACTCTTCCTCCGGTGCAGTAGGTGGAGCTCCACCAACCTCCAGCTGCTCTGAACACGCCTTTATTTCCACCTTCACCTTTGTCACAATCACCAGCGTGGGGAAAATGGCCGACTTTTGGACACAACCAGGACACAAACGCCTCTTCTTGGTAGTGATGGTAGTTGCCATGGTGAAGTCCTCCCTCGGTTTAAAGGGAACGCTCTATTGTTGTTGTTTTTTCACGTTGTTTTAAGCGCCGTTGCTTCCTGGTTTATTCTATTTCTGGGTCAAAAGTCACCGTCGCGAAGTGGGGAGGGGGAGTTATAACCCACGGAGCATAAGATGTTTACATGCAAGAGTCTCCAGTTACTCCGGTTACTAAAGGCGTTCTCTCGGTCTGTTAACCTGGGTATGCGAACTCTGACTTTACCCGGGGCTACGATGGTTACACGGTGTCTGAGAGCACTGATGTTGGTGCTGTGGCATTTTCATTTGGCACAGCTTTTATTCTCATCTGTGAACATAAAACAAGGATCGTTTCCTCTCCTCTTCTTGATGAAAACAGCATGAGTCAACCGAAATTTAATCCATATTATCTTAATCCCCAGGTTAAGTCGGTCTGTGGCATGCACTCTCCAGGTAGCTACTCATGCCATTAGCCAGTAGTTTCCATAACAGGGTCCAGGTTTTAAAAAAATACCGAAGTCTTCCTTTAAAGCTTCTATCCGGCTGTTAAGTCGTGACATAACCCTATGCCCTTTCAAAATAAGATTTCCAGGTCCAAACCGGGTCTAAAGCTCGTATTTCTACAACGCAGCAGTTCCTTGTTCCCCGTTGTTTGAACAGATCTGAGTATTTTAATAATTTTTAACCATGTAATCGTAATTTTACCTCTTTTTTATGCATGAAAAATATTTCCAACTGACCAAAGAGGTGATCGTTCGCACATTCGGCCATGGGATCTGGAAGTCTTATTTTGAAAGGGTGTTACGTCAGACGACAACTACATCGGTTCCTGCAGAGATTATTTAATCATTGTGGTTATTTTGTGACTAATTTCTGCGTCAGTGCGAGGAGAGTGACAGCCATGAGATTCAACAGCCCGTACATTTACATTTTAAGTTCTTTAAATCCAGACTTCATCTTTCCCAGAGTGCAGCGAGTCTGATAAACTTTGTTCAAATTCACTCAAGAATGACAGTAAATCTCGCAGACTGTGTGATAAACAGACTGTGTCATCTGGCCCAATAAACCACCACAATCCCTGCGGTGGCTGCAGAACTGGCACATGGATTAACTATTCATAATGGTAGTCTCTCTCTCCCTCTCTCTCTTTCTGGCCTTATTCAAAGTGCTCTAATTAATCAGCCTTAAATAGACGGACGGACCTACATTACTGACACACACTCATGCTCCTCGTGCACCATGGACTATTTAATACACAGATGGCACTGCAGGCGTCGTGTACTGGTGTGTGTTTGTGTGTGCGCGTGATTGTGTTGTGAAGATACTGTGAGAATGGCCCCTGTCTGAGGCCGTACGGTCTACGCGGATTCAAACCTTTACCTCATGGAGAGCGCCCCCATCTGAGGCCGTACGGTCTACGCGGATTCAAACCTTTACCTCATGAAGAGCGCCCCTGTCTGAGGCCGTACGGTCTACAGGGATTCAAACCTTTACCTCATGAAGAGCGCCCCTGTCTGAGGCCGTACGGTCTACAGGGATTCAAACCTTTACCTCATGAAGAGCGCCCCTGTCTGAGGCCGTACGGTCTACAGGGATTCAAACCTTTACCTCATGAAGAGTGCCCCTGTCTGAGGCCGTACAGTCTACATGGATTCAAACCTTTACCTCATGAAGAGCGCCCCTGTCTGAGGCCGTACGGTCTACGCGGATTCAAACCTTTACCTCATGAGGAGCGCCCCGTCTGAGGCCGTACGGTCTACATGGATTCAAACCTTTACCTCATGAAGAGCGCCCCTGTCTGAGGCTGTACGGTCTACAGGGATTCAAACCTTTACCTCATGAAGAGCGCCCCTGTCTGAGGCCGTACGATCTACGCGGATTCAAACCTTTACCTCATGAAGAGCGCCTCTGTCTGAGGCCGTACGGTCTACGCGGATTCAAAGCTTTACCTCATGAAGAGCGCCCCTGTCTGAGGCCGTACGGTCTACGCGGATTCAAACCTTTACCTCATGAAGAGCGCCCCTGTCTGAGGCCGTACGGTCTACGCGGATTCAAACCTTAACCTCATGAAGAGCGCCCCTGTCTGAGGCTGTACGGTCCACGCGGATTCAAACCTTTACCTCATGAAGAGCGCCTCTGTCTGAGGCCGTACGGTCTACGCGCATTCAAACCTTTGACTCACGAAGAGCGCCGCTGTCTGAGGCCGTACGGTCTACGCGGATTCAAACTTTTACCTCATGAGGAGCGCCCCTGTCTGAGGCCGTACGGTCTACGCGGATTCAAACCTTAACCTCATATGTCCGTTAAAGTGCCTATGTATTGGTATAACCCAAGCATTGACTCTTTACCTCCCTGAGTAACCTGGCCAGTGTACGACAGGGTGAAAACAGCCGAGACAGACGTCAAACAGGCCAAAGTGAGTCACATTCCTCCATCAAGTTTAGTCTTTATTTGTACATTGATGCATTTCAACAAGGCTTGGGAACACGGCACACAATAAGATTTCACATAAACCATGTCTACCCACTAAGAAGTCCCTTCAGGTCTCAGGTCTTAATCACCACTAAGCTTTAACAGTGTTCAGCGTTTACATGAACAGCAGCGTTTTTACAAAAGTCAGTGAATGTGTAAAGTAATCATCCTTAATATGTCACAGTGAAACTAAATGCCACAGTTTAATGCGAGCGCAAATCAAAGAGTAGTTCATTGATAAAAAATAGTACATCCAGATATCTCGTCCTCCCGTTTGGTCCAGTGTGTGAGCGTTAAAGTTTAGTTAGCAGGACAAACATTCATGTAAAGCAGCAGGGTTAACACGGCGCGGTGCCAAACTCCCCAACAGGTCGCATTTGATGAACAGTGTCATGTAAACAGCCTTTTTACAATCAGACCTCAGCCAGAACCCTAGGGTTGGTGTGTGTTTCCACTACCAGACAGTTTTTAAGGGTAGTTTTATAGATGCCTGTTACATTAACACAACCAAAAAGCAGTCAGCTCCAAATAACCAGCACAGCTCTCCGTGCATGATCACGCCGAGATGCCAAAACTGAGCGAGAACCGCCGTGAATCTGCCTGGAGTCCAACTGTGGCGCTACAGGGGAAACTGGCTCTGCTAAACTTGTTCCACAGCCATGTTCCCATGCCATCTTTCATGTAAAATAACCAGTGCATCAGTGAAAGTGTCGTCTCTCATAACACACACGGCTCCATGTCTTTATGACTCTCATATGTGAAATGTGAGTGGAATCTGAATAACTATGTGAGCTCGACCCACTTCAGAATAAGAGCGTTCAAGGGGGATTTTACATTTATACGGTTATTTGTGTTTAATCGAATTACCACAAAAAGGAAAAAGGGGCCTCCTAACGCCGCATTCACACCAAAAGCAACGAAGGCGGTTAAAGTATTGCATCACTTGCTCATATTTGTCTCATTTTTGATCATCGCTTCCTGGCTTCAATCGCAGCTAGCAGCCGAGGCAGCTAGCTAAATGAAGCTAACCCCCGGCTAAGCTCTATTCCAGGGATGTCAAAGTCAAATACATCAGAGGCCAAAAAAACTAATTTGCTACAAGCCGAGGGCCGGACTGGTTCAAAGTTTATTAAAACATATTAAAATGATTGCATATGACCTATTAAACCAAGACCTAACACAGTGCACCGTATTTTATTTAATGATTAAATGAATAATCCAATATTTTTGTACGGCTCTGTCAGGAATTGGGCTGAAAGTTGACATCTGTCCTGAATGCTGATGAATAATGGCGCCGAGGCGACCCACTTGCGGCGTTGCAGTGAGCTCCTGGGCTACCGTTGCATTGTGGGTAATGTAGTTTTTGGTGCGTGACAAACACCAGCAGGCGGCTGTGGCGTGCGGGCCGGTTCTAATACTAAATATCATCCCGGGGGCCAAGATCATTCAATTGCAGGCCGGATCTGGCCCGCGGGCCTTGACTTTGACACCCATGCTCTTTTCTATTGTGTGCTGAATGGAAGTGATGCTAATGCTTAACAGGCTTTCTTCTTCTTCTTCTGGATTTCGAGCAGAATAGACGCCCAAAGGCACGTCCACAGTTCAGAGTTACATCCATTATATTCTAACCACAGGAAAAGTCTGATTTTCCATCAAGGACTGCAACAATAGCGGTTTTGGTGATCCCCTGGTTCTATCACGGAGAACTTCGATGATCATTACCGCGGTCTCAACGCTGATTGGCAGCCGCGGCACAGCGTCACGTGATGTCGCTTGAAAAGTCCGAATTTTTCAACTTCAAGCGATACACACGATGAGGCGATGGACGCTTCATGGCATCGCTCTTATCGCCCGAGGCAACATCACATCATTTACATTGATTTTGATTTTGCCAGCTTGCCGCTTTCGTCGACTCCATCTCTTTTGGTGTGAATGCGCGTGGGTAACGGGTTAATCCGGCTGTGCCCACACGTTCTTAAAAGTTCACTTTTCATGTTTTGAATCTGCTGACCCTCAACAGGGGTTTGGTACGCCAGTGGGTCTTATAAGAATATCAAAGAACGTACATATTATGGTTCAGAAAATTACAAGTAGCCAGAGGTTGTGGTCGAAGAAATCCTGACGACCTCGCAGCTTTAGAAATACAGATGCATGCTAATACAGCACGTACGTCCTGCAGGGATGTGCTCGTAAATCTGTGCACGAAAGCACCAGAAACTAAAAAAATTATAACTCTAGCACTAAATCAGACAGGTGCATTAAGGGCTCTACCAAATCCTGATGGTTTACACAAAGCACTGTCATAATAATACAAGTGTTCATAATGGCAGTTAAAGCCGCACAAGGCAACAGTTCTTAGTTTGCGTAAAAATAAATGAAAGAAAAAGAACAACACCCATTTTACCCGATTAGTCTTAATCAAGAAATGTGAGTCAGCACGAAAGATTCACCCTCAAAGTTCTCGTGCCATCGCCTCCGCTCTCAACACCAACTAAGGCCCTGTTTACACGGCAACGCTCGAGTGTAAATGTTAAAAACATAGAAAAGGTAAACCCCCCCCCCCCCCCCCCCTCCAGAGTGGTAATGTTAAAAAGGCTCCAGCGTTGTAAATAAAATCAAATAAAATAACAGACTTACTTTAAAACACACACACAGAAATCCCTCCATGCAGTTTAACATCAGTGATATTTTTCATTCTGTTAAATAAAAACATAAAGTACCCGACTTCACTTGAGTCACACATTGATTATGATCATTTTCCAGATGTTTAACGGTCAAATCGACCCCGAGAATAAATGGTGTTAGTCAAATTTGAGGGCAACAGGAGGGTTAAAGGTGCTACATGTGTCATTTTAAATTCAGTACCACATTCATTTTGAGACGTTAGTTTAATTACTCAGCAACAAAACCACTGCTGGGATGATTGGCAGCTCCACCAGTCTCCGCCCTGCACTTTACACCAACATCAGACTGGAGGGGGACACCCAGCCTGGTCTCACCAAAAGGCGTGTGAATGACACGCTATTTCTCTCAAGCCATCTCGCGTATAATTACAACGCATTTCATGATTTTTGCGTGTCATTTCACGTCATGTAGTCTCAATTGACTTGTATAGTGCAGAGATGGCGTTGTCATTTCACGCACAAATGTCATTGAGGGAAAACCCAAGTGGTGGAGCTTTCTGTCAGAGGGTTGTTTTTAAATCAATATTTCATGTGAAGGATGGCTGAAATAACTGGCGTGAAATGCCCTAACCCTAACCCCTAACACCTAACCCTAACCCCTAACACCTAACCCTAACCCTAACCCTTAACCTTCACCCTAACCCTTAACCCTTACCCTAACCCTAACCCTTAACCCTAACCCTAACCCTTAACCCTAACCCCTAACCCCTACCCTTAACCCTAACCCTAACCCCTAACCCCTAACCTAACCCTAACCCCTAACCCCTACCCTAACCCTCTAACCCTAACCCTAACCCTTAACCCTAACCCCTAACCCCTACCCTTAACCCTAACCCTAACCCCTAACCCCTAACCTAACCCTAACCTAACCCCTACCCTAACCCCTAACCCTAACCCCTAACCCTAACCCTTAACCTAACCCTAACCTAACCCTAACCCCAACCCTTAACCCTAACCCCTACCCTAACCCCTAACCCTTAACCCTTAACCCCTAACCCTAACCCTAATCCTGGGGAACTACGGGCGTTAAATGACACACGAAAAGCTTAATATGCGTAGACATGCACGCGAAAAGTCATGAAAGTCATGAAAAGTGGCGTGCTATTTATACCTCCTCCCATGAGACCACGTAGGGACACCGCCTCAGCAATGGAGGCTCGTTCACTTCCAGTACTTTTGGAGGAAAATCTTCACTTTCAATGCAAATAGAGCTAAACTGGCAACTTTAGTTTTGAGTGAGAGGTCTATAGGAAAAAGAAAAATCATCTCCATGTTTATCGTCTGCAGTAAATCCACAGATGTGAGGGGAGACAGGAAGCAAAGGGGATTACTGGAGATAAAGTCACGAGCACTAAAAATACCACTGGTGAGGCGAAGGCTGTCAATCATCTCAACCCCGGTCTCATTGTTTATGGCAATTACCCCAAACTACCTGATGATGGACCGCTGTTTTAAAGTGTTACACACAGAACCTCTAAACGGGCGTAAGACTGCATTTACAATAAGTATTCGGCCGTATAAATAAAATGAAACTCAGCCGTTATTACGCACGTCACTCAGGCAACACCCTCTACATATGAAACATAGGTTATAGCATGGACCTGTAAGCATATTGCTCAATTAATACATTCACAATTTCAATTTAAGTGATAAATAAAACATTTATATTAAATGTCGTCATTTCTAAACCCTTCCTTTAGTTTGCACATTCGTCGCACACATACACACACACTTATATATATATATATATCGCTCTATAGTCATATCAGTGTTTCAAAATATATAATAGACGCACTGTTAAATAACTGTAAATGTGGATGTGATTATAAAATACATTGTACACTGTAAAGTTCGACCTCTAAAGAAGGCGCAGTACGAAGTAATAAGGGCAGGTGTTGAGGCATTACACGGGGAGGGAAGTGTAATTTAAGGCCTGAGACACGTTAACATTGTTAGATATTACAACAAAAGCGTAATCCAACACAAACCGTGATAATTTGTATGTTGTTTTAACTTAATTCCAACATCGTATTGATGTTTAAATACAGGGAGAGCAAGCCGAATCATTCAGGACGCCTCATGTTGGGTGGGTTCCCTTCGTAGTTGTGTATCTTCTGTACATTCAATAGAATAAAAAACACAGAGCTATACATATCTCTCATTTATATATTAACGTGAACTTGTAGCTAATAAATCAATCCTGCTAAAAACCCATTAGGGATGACTCTATGCATCTAACCGTGGTGTTCAACAGGGGTCAGATATCCGCACAATCTCCACCTGAAGGTTTCTGTTTAGCCTGAGTCTCCCGCTATCTTAAACTTAAACTGATTATATATAATATTGTGCAGGCTAGTCTCAGAAAATGCAACACTTAACGAGTCTGTAATGCAGCCTTTAGACGGTCATACGAAGGCAATGGCAGTAGATGCGAAATCTGTCGTTCCAGCCACAAGTTTGAAGAAGTTGAAGATCGTTTTCCTCCGTTTGGTAAAGAAACTTCGCTCCGAGCAACGAAAGCTCCTCCAAGATGGTGGAACAAAAACCATTTCCTGCACAAATCAACCAGAAGAGGATGACGACGATGGTGAGGATGATGAAGACGACGAAGACGAAGGAGTCGGTCTGTGGGTCTCGTCTCCTCCCAGCTCCGTGAACCTTTCCAACGAGGATGATGTCACTTCCTTCTCTTTCTCCTTTCTGCTTCCTGTGCAGACTGACCTCTGGGCTGGTTTAAACTGCCATGTCACCTTCTTTGTCGTTGACGAAATGTCCACTGTCGTTGCCCGTTTCACTGCCATGGTGACATGCTGAGTCGCCCTGGGGATAGCCGGTGACTCTGGCTGACTGGTGGTGACCCCGGTGACCTTTCTTGCTTTGCCGTTGTTGTTTTCTGTGAAGAGCTCACTCAGCACTTCAGGTTCTGTGGTTTCTCCGAACAAGTCCCAGCCTGGATCAGCAGGCAGCCGCTTAGGCCGTGCAACACCTGCAGATTTGTTACCAGCGGCAGAGATTCTAGCGGAGCGACTGGGATCTGAGTCGGACAGGTCTGAGTCCCAGTCACTGTCCCCTGCCACCGAGTCACAACCCAGTAGAGACAGATCGACGGGGCCGGATCCTGAGCTCTCGGAGTCTGAGTCCCTGGAAAAGCACAACAGACAGAATCTGAGTAAAATATAAAGCTACAGTCAGTAAACACGGGCGTTCACAGCCTATCGCCAATCTTTATTAAAACAAATCCAAAGATTTCTCTAGCATCTTCATTGTCGTATGCATTTGAATGGGACTAAAGCGCTGACTCAAGCAATCTTTATATAATTTGAAATGACAAACATTATTAGAGCTGAATTTTAAAATACACTATAATGAGCGTGTAATGGAACTTATAGTTTATGAATGAGGATGTGAATCAAAGCATGCTTTTTACATAGAAATGAAACGGTGGTGGTAGCACTGTCGCCTCACAGCGAGAGGGTTACTGGTTCGAATCCCTTCTGTGTGGAGTTTGCATGTTCTCCCCGTGTCTGCGTGGGTTTTCTCCGGGTTCTCCGGTTTCCTCCCACAGTCCAAAGACGTGCAGGTGTTCGGTTCATTGATGACTCTAAATCACCCGTAGGTGTGAATGGTTGTCTGTCTCTGTTCGTCTCTATGTGTCCTGCGATAGACTCCAGCCCCAACTCAATGCCACTTTGATAGCACATCCTGGTGCTTTAGTCTTCCCAAGCTATGTAATACAAAACCTAAAGACTCCCAAAAAATGTATCTGAGTGGTCTTAGGTCTTGGTCTACGAGATCGCACAGGAAGGCACCAGTTTGTGCAGCTAAACTGGCTCAGAGTGGAGTCTTAGAGGGATGAGGTTAAAACTCTTTAAGGTTTACAAGATTGTAAATGGTAGAGGTATTTGGTATCTATCTGGTAAATGCCCCAGATTATTTATTAAACTTCTTCCCGCACGCCAGAGAGGCTCACAGGCACAACACAAGGTCCAGTTCAGCAAATCTGACAAGGGTAAGAACCAGTCACCAGATCGATAAAAGTCCTTTCAGATACTCGGCTGCCTATGATTGGAACAAGCATCCTTAAAGCATTAGACGGACTACAAACCCGGTCATGTTTCAGGCAGAACTGAGAGACTGGCTTTTAGACAGCACACCCCTGTAAGACAGTCTGTAGGCAGGACTGCATGTAGTTAATTTAATGGACCAGTTTTACTTTTATAGGAAGTGTGTGATCAAAATAATGCCTGTTCATACCTAATGTGAATCTGTATATAGATGCTTTTTAGTACTTTTCTATGCCATCGTCGTACTCCACTATCTCCATGCGCAGGTACGTGCACATATGTTGGTGAGCAGGAGGTAGAGTGGGTTGTTCACTAATTGGAAGATCGGCAGTTTGATCCCCTGCTCTTTCGGTCTGCATGTCAAAGAAGGACGAGATACTGAGCCTCAAATTGCTCCCAAAGGGCCAACAGTGTGTGGATGGTGCATGAATTAGATCCTGAGGAGCAGATTGGCACCTAGCACAGCAGCCTCTGTGATCAGTGTATGAATGTGTGTGTGTGTGTGTGTGTGTGTGTGTGTGAATGTGCTATTTAGTGTTAAGCGCTTTGAGTGGTTGGAAGACTAGAAAGGCACTTTATATTATAAATGCAAGTTCATTTACCATTTTTGTCTACGACAACAATGCAGTGCTTTTGGCTCCCTGATACATGTATGCTGCCTTAGGTGTCCCCAGATCCAACTGTCACACCGTCCATTTGTACCGTGCCCAAGTCTAGTTCTTTTGACCAGTGTGAGTAAAACTGTTCCGCGGCCAGGCATGGCACGCTTACCGGCCGCAGCCCGTTCGACAAAGGGGGGCTTTTGTAAAGCACGGATGCACATGTACAGGCACAAGCGTGCACATGTGTACGAGCACGAGCATTGACGGCGGCCCTGATGTCTATTTATATGCGACTGTGCCCCGCGACGGACCTTTTAAAAAGATGCAGCCGAACGATTCGTGGTGGTCTGATGCTTTGGTGGAGTGTTTACTGCAGATTTGGTCAGATGAAATGTTCAAAAACAGTTGGACAAGAGAATTGCAAGGAGAATTTGAGCTGCGGCCCAGATCATTTTAAGTAATGTGAGTACAAGTCTGGGCCGCAGGGGAAGAGGGAGGGGGGACAATCCCCCTAAAGCACGGGGCACGGTACTAATGGACAGTGTGAGTGCGCCCTAACTCTACCTGGGGTGTCCTCGGGATGTGGGAGTTGAAATCCTTGTCAACAGGGACATCAACCAGGCATTCCCAGAATGGAAAATTAAATGGGAGATTGACAGATGGATTGTATCAGCAGTAATTTGGATGCTGCACTGGACTGTCATGGTGAAGAGCGGCGTGAGCCTGACACTCAATTTACTGGTTGTTCTACATTCCAGCCGTCACCTATTGTCTTGAGCTTTGGATAATGACTAAGCAAAGCAAATGACCCCACTGTCAAAGGGTCTTGGGGGTCATCCTTCGGGCGCACTCACACTGTCCCTCCGTACCGTGCCCAAACAGGTTTTTCAGGTAATGGTATGACATGTCTCATCAATGCGTGTGATGTGTTACGGCGTGATGACGTATAGGCAGCAAGAAGCATTCCCCAGAGGCCCAGGTAGTGTGAGTACAAACGGGCCTGGAGGGGGGGACAAGGACCCTAAAGCACGGGGCACGGGACGGACGCACAGTGGGAGTGCGCTCAGATTGAGACACCTGCAAGGAGTTGAACTGCTATGGTTTGGGAATCCGATTAGGATGCCTCGAGTGAAAGTATTCCAGGCCCATCCACCTGGGAGGAGTCCCCTTGGAAAACCCAGAACACACCAAAGGGATCGCATATCACATCTGGGCTGGATCCATCTTGGTATCCCTCAGAGAGAGCTGGAAGACGTGACTAGGGAGAAAGCCACTTAGCCGACTGCCACTGCGACCAGCATCAGGATAAACTGATGGATGGATGGTTCTATAGCTAAATTAACGAAATTGCTTCCAAATGCTGTTACATGCCCACTCACAGAGTTACAAACAAAGAATGCACTTGAGCTACAGTGAACACACAAAAAATACACATACCTGCCGCTGTAGGGGGCAGTTCCTGCAGGGCCCAGTAGGTGGCAGGCTGGAGCAGCCAGGTAGACAAAGCTGTCAGTGCACAGAAAGTCTCCTTCCTCTGGTTTTTGTGGGGCAAGATGAGTCGGCTTGGCAATCCATTCTGTATTCGACTGGTCCAAGTGTCTTTTCATGCTATCTGAAAGTTGCTGTGCACCGTCTTGTTTTACACCATGGGTGGGAACTTCTGTCAAGGTGGTGGCTTCACCCTGGGGGGCGGGTCTTGCAGACACGGCAAGGTAAACAAAGCTGTCCGATTGGACAAAAGGATCTAAATCCCCACAGTCCAGTCCTGAACTTCTGATTGGCTTCTGAATAGGATCTAGAAGGTGTTTGATTGGTTGTTTCGAGGGAGACAGAGGAAGAGGGAATTCACTTCCCATGAGGGTCACTTTTTTCCTGGATGGTATCTCTTCACTTTGTGGGGCATTTACAATCATGGAGCCCTCAACGTCAGTATGGCGGAGTGTGGTGTTAATGATTGAAACAGTTCCTATTTTACCCACCCTCCTTCCTTTCTCATCTTTCCCTCTCTCTCCATCTCTCCCTATCGTTCCATGCTTTGCTTCCTCTCTTCCGCAATCTCCTTCTGTGTCTTCATGCAAGGAGCTGTGGAGGAGTGATGGGTAGCACCACTGTAGCTCTGTACTTTCCTCCCTGCCCCATTCCTTTAACCCTCCCTCGTCTCCGTCTTTCTCCAGTGATGTGCTGCTGCTTCCTAGGTCAGAGCCACTGATTGGTTGGTCGCTGTCAGAGCCGGTCTCCTCCTGACTCTGATTGGATAAGGAGAGGAAGACGCCACTGGAGTCGGACTCCAGCGTAAGGTTCGAGTCCGGAGAGCTGTCCTCCTTAGTGGAGCTAGAAAAAAGACAAGGCACTCAAATGACTGCGCAAGCTTCCTACGACGTCCAATGCTCTCCCGGTACCATTGGTTATCACAGATACCATCTTCTTAACTTCTTTAGATCAAGGCCATTTACTTTTTTTGTCTCTCAGCCTCACACAGAACTTGTTTTTATGTCTGACTGAGGACGGGCATGGTGTGCGTCATGTCAAGTGTTGCTTTCACACCTAATTCATTAGAACAATTACAACTAGTGATGTTCAAATGAAGCTTCATGAACCATTAGTTGTATTTGTTGACCCCACTATATGGAGTTCTTGGTTTGAAAAGGGCTCAACGATCGTGATGTCCAAAGAGAGGAAGCTTCATTTGGACATCACTAATTACCACCACTGTTTGGTATTATATACCGCAGGAAAAGGAAAACATACAAAGTGTAACTTGTATTTAGATATTTAGATAGAGATAATTGGGTAAACAATAATAAAGCTTGTTAAAGCCATGCATATATTGCCTTATGGGTCCTGCCAGTGAAAGCCTCCAAACTGCACATTTTAAGACTAACCCTCCAAGAAATCTCAACTTCAGTTCTTGCCTCCTGTCTCTAGCAGCCCATCAACACTGTGCTGCTTACATGTACTGAATATGCCTGTTCTCATCCCAAGCTATGGGCACAAGCTCCAAAAAAAGACCCAAAAAGCCATTAAATATCAACGTCTAGAACAAAATGATGCATATATTTCTATATGCCTGTGCAATGCCCCTTCAATCACCCAGGATGTGTATCAACGTCTGGTGGAGAACACTCTAGAGGCCATGAACCATCACCGTAACCATGTTTTGTGGAATTACCTTATGCCAACAGTGGAAGTCTCAGCAGATTTGGTTGACCAGTCAACAGCAGGTCGGTCTGCGTCTGTAACTGGTGAGGCCTTAGCACTGAGCTCCAAACTGACCTGGGATCTGCTCCCCACTCCTGGAAGATAGAGCACAGATTCAACACGATTAAGCATTACAAATGGGAGATACAATCATAACATTATATGATTCATTATCCTCCTGGTGAAGCTTTCGGAGATGTGATCACTGCCATTGGATCACTGTTTGCTGTCTAGTGGCATTTTTAAAGCTGTTTTTCCCGCAAGATTAGAAAAGTGACACACACACACAGGTTTATGAGAAGATTTGTTTTTAGGGGCGCACTCCCACTGTGCCTCCGTCCCGTGCCCCAGCACGTTTCACGGCTAAAGTCTGGTTCCTTTGACCAGGGTGAGTGCAACCGGACCGCGTCTAGGAGCGGCACGCTTGCCGTCCACAGCCCGTTTGGGAGAGGTGGGCTTTAGTAAAGCACGTTTGCACATGTACGAGCACGAGCGTGCGCACGTGTACGAGCACGAGACCTACGGCGGTTCTGAGGTCATTTCCTGTGCGCCTGTTGGGACGTAGAAAAAAGAAGGAGGGACCATGCGCGGACATTTAATTGTTGTTACAGAATACCACGCGCCATGACACAGTTGCCCTAGCTCTAAGTGTTCAATGCATAGTAATAAAACTATTTTGACTGGTAACATTATGTAATAAACAAACTTAGTAATGACAAAAGCCGGCTATCCAGCTGTTAAGACGTGAAATATGATGCAGCAGTGTCGTGTTCCCCATTGTTTGAACAGATCTGAGTTTATAAAGATTTTACCTCTTTCTTATTGATGATAAAGATGTGGAACTGACAAAAGAGTTGATCGTAATTGTTCACATGTTTAGGCGATGTTGTCTGTTTTGTTTCAACGGAGCGTTTGGACCCGGAAATCTTATTTTGAAAGGGTGTTACATCAGACTGAACAGCCGGATACGGAGGGCAGCAGCGTGGAGCGGTCAGAGGGGCCCAACAGCAGTTTTTGGATGACCCTGATGACATCACTATGCTATAATCAGGGGTTTTCCACCAATCATGACAAAGCTCTTCCAAAGTAGTAGACCCCATAACAGACAAACTGACTGAGTAAAATCAATAGTGCTCCCCTTTAACATAGTAAGCTGCATTCATACTTGACGTACATGAAGTCAAACTACCTGTCAGGAGAGCAGCCTTCTCTCTCTGCGGCCCAGGGTGTGTTTGGTACATGTCGGCCCGTTCCCTCTGTGGCTCCTGCAGTGATTGGTATAAGTCCTGGGTGTCCCTGTGGGGCTGGGACAGATCTAGGTGCTCCAAGTCCGAGTCCAGCTCCCTTGCTCTCCTTTCCAACTCTGTCAGGCTGAGCTCGGAAGCTGCCGAGGAAGGGGGGTGGGAGCCACCGAAGCCAATCGGGGGCCGTAGAAGAGGCCAACGTGGCAGGGAGCCCGAGAGGGAATCTGTATCACCACCTCCTCCTGCACCCCCTTTCTCCCAGCCATCCTCCCACAATGTGTTGACCATGTCGAGGACAGAGTCCCAACTCTCTATCCCCCCTTCCTCTCCAAATGTGTCTCCTTCTCCTTCCTCCAATTCACCTTCGTTCGTTGATTTGACCACCAACTCTTGTCCATGCCGCTCTTGTATTCCATCCTTAATCGTCAGTCCTCTGTCCTCCACCTCTTCACACATTATTTCTATCCTTTCCTTTTTCACATCATCCTTTATGATTACATCCTCTTGAACTATCACTTCAACCACTCTCTCTGATTCTTCTCGTTTTGTTTCTTCCACCAGCTCCTCGCTGACAATAACCCTCTCTTCCTCCTTCATCACCTTGCCCTCCCTTTTCTCTTTCACTTCCCTCCTTGCCTTGTCATGCTTCTCTTCCTTCCCCTTTCTCTCCTCCATCTCCGTCTTCTCCTTTCTCTGCTCTCCTTGTTTCTCCTTGCTCCTGGATCTCCTTGGTTCTTCCTGCTCTCTGTAGATCCTCCAGTGCTCCAAGTTCTGCTCCTTCAGTGAAGCCCTGCCCACCATACTGCCCCCCTGTCCTTGTTCTGGATGGGCGGGCTCTTTAAGTGAGCATCGTCCCACGATGCTTGTAGCATTCATAATGGTTGTTAGCGGGTTCTCTGAGAAGTGGCCTGGATGGGATTGGAGGTGGCCAAGCGGGCGTCTCTTCTCCAATGCTGAGAGGACAGAGGGGAGTGGAGGGAGAATAGGGAGGTTGTGGAGTGCCCCACCCTGCCGAACAGTCCTCTTTCTGACAATGATTCGGCGCGGCCAGGTAGACTCGATGCCCTCAGTTGAGGGCACAGTTGACTCAAGGTCTACAAACCCTCTGCTTAGACGAGGGCTGACCGCGCCTGGTCGGAGCCCTGTGGCTGTGCCAGGTCGAGTCCTAGAGCTGGACTTGGATGATTTGGACTTGTGGGACCTGGAACCTCTCTCTACATGGCTAGACTCAATTGTATCAATGTCCAAAGCCTTTTTCTCAGCCTGATCTGCAGGGGTAGTATCGGTTTTATCCCCAGCCATAACAATTATATCTGTAGTCTTGTTGATCTGGGTTTCACTGACAATCTCAGTGTTACTTTTAGTCCCTGTCTCGTTTCTAACCACTTCCTCTCGTACTTCCTCAGGCTTAGATGTAGGGGATATCTTAACTTCTGTCTCAACTTTAGCGTCTACTCTTGTCTCTGCTGCTGGACCACCCTCACTGTTGATTGTAGCTACACCTCCAGCTTCTGTTCCAGTCCTGCTCTCCACCTGCCTTGAACTGACTTTAGTCCTTGCCTCAATCTCTGGAATCATCCCTGGACCAAGGCCTGCTCGAATCTCAACTTTATCTCCGGGCTCAAAGCTGTTCTCAGTGTCAATCACAGTTGAATGTATAGTCTCAGCAATAGGTTCTGATTTAACCAGACCCTTTCCTGTTTTGTCTCCACTCCTTGTCCCACCTCTGTGTCCCTCCTTGTTCACAGCTGGAGCCAAATTTTCTATCTCCACCCCAGACTGCACTTTTCCTTCCAGATCCCGTCCCCCTGGTCGTGTTTTTATTTGGGTACCCATTCTAGTTTCACACCCATTTTTAACGCTAGCCCTGGATCCATTGTCATACTTGTTCCAACTTTCAGCTCTATGGTGTTCTTGTATTCCATCCCTGATTTCAGCCTCTGACATGTTTCCAACTTCACTAACTAACCTTGGCCCACACCCAGATTTGCTATCAACTAATACCAAACCCACACTCCCATTGTCAAACTTTGAAACCATGCACCCACCTACACTTTCACGACCAACCTTTGACCCGGCTCTGTTCCTACCCACAGCACCAGTGCCCATTCTGGGGGCAGCATTGGGTGAGGGTGAAGGTGAGGGCTGGGGGAGCAAGAGGGGTGTTGTGTCTAGAACCTGGTCAGGCTCTAAAAACACAGAGTCTCTGTCTGAACGCAAAGGAACCGGTCGACCATACCCGAAAGTCCCAAAAGTTGATGTTTCCCTCCTCTCCCTTTCTCTTGCCCTCTCCCTCTCCAGCCTCCCCCTCTCCCTCTCTCTTTCCCACTCACGCTGGGCCCATCCTCGCTCCATCTCCCTTTCTCTCTCCCTTTCCCACTCCCTTTCTCGTTCACTCCGGCCCCATCCTCCCCCTCGATCCCTCATTTCTTGCTCGAGGTCATGAGCGGACAGTTGGACTAGCGGGGCACGGTACGGGGATCTTCTAAGCTCTTGGGGTGGTGACAGCCTGAGGCTCTGGGTTTGAGAGTAATGCCTTGGCTGGACTATGTGGGGAGGGGAACATCGCAAACTCTGAGACTGACTGGGGCGAGGTTTGGCAGGGGAGAAAAAGACTGGTGTATGGTAACCCGAGGAGAGAGGTGAGCCAGAGAAAGGGGAAATAAGGGGGGAGGTAAGAGAGGAGGACTGACCCCCGGTTGGAGGGTAGTGCCCTGGATTCAGATAACCCCCTCCTCTGTCCATCATTTCGGCTGTAGTAAGCTCCAGACACTCCAAGTGTTTTGGAGGTGTCAAGACCTTCCAGGATTGTCGGCCATCTCTGCTCTTTGTACTGTCTCCATGGTGATGGTGGGGGTGATGGTGGTGTTTCTTGGATGAGGAGGAGGACACTCCTGGCGCTGAGAATGACGACACGGAGGGAGAAACTGATCGGTTGAAACATCCTGGTGAAGGGCAGCCGCTACCGTCAATTTCCTGACCCCCAAGCTTCAATGAATCATAGATAGCTCTTTCATCCAGTCGCCGAACAAACGAGGGGTTCGGAGTTAGAGAGCGAGGCTGAAGGTCGAACATGTCACCCTGAGGCCTGCTAACCCTCAGGGAGCCGCTTGTTGAGTAGCTTAAACTCCCCTCACCTCCACAGTCTCGCCTTATGGATCCTCCAGGATGATGGTGATGGCTGTCAATCTGTTGATTGATACACATGGTATCGTAGATGGATCGTTGGGGTATGTAGCCATCTCCATATCCCCCTTCCATTCCCCCAGTTCGTCCTCCCACTCCCCCTTCCCCAGCTCCATGTTTCTCCAGGCAGCAGGAGCTCTTCCTGAAACATCCGGGACGGCTAAGAGGCTTGCCCATGATTGGTCGGATGGCTGAGGGTGGGAGGGATTGGTGGGAGGCACGTCTGAAGTTTGAAGGGTGAATTGTGAATTTGTTATGTTTACTAATTCGGGAAAATGTTGCCTGCAGAACACATTTCAGAATATGCAAGATGCACGGCTGTTGGCTTTGAGAGAGCCATGGCAAAAGAGAAGAAAAGGAGCAATGTCAAATTTAATCTTTTGCTTTTTCTTTTATGGTAAAATACTAACGCATCTTTCTTCGGTTTAAAGGCAAAGTCAGGACAATCTTGAGATCAATGGGATCACTGGAAAAAAGGTCCATGACATAAAAGCAATGTAAACAAGATAATGTCCACGTTAAATATTCCAACCAAGGAAAAAACGTGAAAATATAATAGAAAAATATGTCCTGTTTTTACGTCCGCAGCGCTACTGTTCTTAGCTCATCTTCTCTCCCACGCTCTTCTCAGTAATTCTGCATTTGTATTTATCTCGGTTGTTTATCGTCCTGGCTGTCTGTTCACAGCCAATTAAGTCTTTATCCAGTAGAGCATTTGCCCGTCAGACACAAAGCGACAGAAAGGCCGAACACACTGGAAGGAGGATTGAATGCAGTCAAAGCTTCTCCTTTGTTGGAGTTTGTTGATTACCATCGTCTGTCTGTGGAACACAAAGCAAACAACAAAAGGTTTAAATTGGAAGAAAGGATGAAAAAGTCAGTGGATATTAGCGTATTCAGTATTGAGACATAAGTTAGTCACTGTTATTCTGAATCGTCCTCATCCCAATTCGTCACATGAGGCTGTTTTTGTCAGGACCCTTTGGTGTCACTGCAATGGGTCAAACTCATGGTGCTCCACTACAGTTGCTGTTTCAAACACAGAGAACATGTGGTTAATGTTGGTTAGGTTTAGGCAACAAAACCACTTGGTTAGGGTTAAAAGAATGACTGTAGCGTGACTACAGTGACGTACAGGTCCCACACAGGACATGAATAGGACAGGGACTGAGGTCTCCTGGGTGACGGTCTGGTGTTTGTTTGACCCATCCCCAACCTGCCTCCTTACAGAGTTTGGCGCTACAGTTGTAACAGTGTTACAGTTGAAAATCTGGTACGTTTGAGCCAAAAACCGATGGCTGTGACAAAACGGCGGTATTTGATGGACTTGTAATGAGAACAGGCTGGATATTCTTGCATTTCCCACCATCAACAGTAGTGAAGTATCACAATCACTTCAAAGGCTAGACAACAAAAGATTAAAAAACAACTTAAACGTACTTTTGTAGACGTGCTTTCCCCCCAAAGATTAGCTTATTAATAAGACGCTAAAGCTGCTTAGGGCGCACTCCCACTGTGCCTCCGTCCCGTGCCCCGTGCTTTAGGGTCCTTGTCCCCCCCTTCAGGCCCGTCTGTACTCACACTACCTGGGCCTCGGAGAATGCTTCTTGCTGCCTATACGTCATCACGCCGTAACACGTCACACGCATTGATGACGTCATGGCGATGCGTGGCTTTGTTTCCAGATCTTTCCGTAGACCTCGGAGTTTTTGTGCGTCTTGTCGACTGTTTTTGAATCTTTTCATCGACCAAATCTGCAGTAAACACTCCACCTCCGCATTACACCAACGTGAACCTTTCGCCGCCATTGTTTTAAATGTCCGGGCATGGTCCCTCCTTCTTTTTTCTACGTCCCAACAGGCGCACAGGAAATGACCTCAGAACCGCCGTAGGCCTCGTGCTCGTACACATGCACACGCTCGTGCTCGTACATGTGCAAAACAAGCTTTACAAAAGCCCACCTCTCCCAAACGGGCCGTGGACGACCAGCTGGCCGCAGCTAGGCCCGGAGCGGTTGCACTCACACTGGTCAAACCAGCTAGGCTTTACCCGTAAAATCTGTTTTGGCACGGTACAGAAGGACAGTGTGAGTGCGCCCTTAGAGACTACCCTTGGTCCTTTTCATAGAAGTAATATATAAGAGCATATTAACAATCCTACCAACCTAAATAGTAAGAAACTGTTCACAAGTGTGATATACGTAAGTAGAGACGGCTTGTTGTTCTTTAATCCTATCTACTGCACAGATGTGCTACGTCAAACAGTGGCCATCCATCCTGATGCTAGGTAGTTAGTTTCACTTTCAACCCTCTATATATTCATGTTTACTTCAAGATTATCCGAGCCAAGGCCAGCTTCATTTACAGATAACTATCACTCGACCTTGTGTTTACCTTCTTCATTGAGAGAGACAATCAAAGCGACAGAAAGAGAGAATGTGATGGAGATGAGAGAAGATGGAGAGCAGGTAGCGTGCACAGTGCCCAGGATAGGATTAGCATTTATATCACGGTGCTACACAAAGAAAAACTGACCTGATCCAATTCAAACTGTCGTTACCGCAGATATATATATGGTCTTTGTTTAATCACCCTGATGTATAGGTTCACTTTAAGAACAAAATCGATTAATCAAACTGCGTTCACACCAAACACGGTAGACGCGAATACAATACAGCCGCTTGCTCACATTTGTCACATTTTTGATCATCGCTTTATCGCTTCAATCGCAGGTAGCATTCTAGCTAACTGGCGCCTAGCTAACTGGCGCCTAGCTAGCTGAAGCTAACCCCTGGCTCAACCTACTCTATTGTGCGCTAAATGGAAGTTACGCTAGCGCTAACCAGAGACCTGAATGCTTCTAAAAGAACAGAAAAAGAAAGAAAAGAGCTCTCAGAGGACGTACGTGGTTCTTTAACGAGCCGTTCATAGTTATTTCCATTATCTTATATCCATAGGAACAGTCTGATTTTCGCCTGAAAAGTTCGATATTTTCAACTTTATTTACGTCGCTCCAAACGCTCCAGACGCTCGACTCCAATCGCGCCGCCGCCTGAATCGTGTCATCGCGCCGCTCAATTTGTGTCTTTTGCGTTTGGTGTAAACGCAGCTTTAGAGTGTGATAATACATTATTAATGCATTACACACATTTTAAAGAATAAAGAACTAAATTACTAAATTATTTTAATACACTTTGGTAAGTCGGGAATCACAGAGAAAGGGACGGACAATGAATGGAGAAGGTGAGAAAGACGGTCACGGTTAGATTTCAGGTGTCTGCGGTGTGAGTCCCTTTTTTCCGTGAACATTTTTTAAATCTGATAATCATGTGTTTACACCTGACAGATCATTTATGCTGCTGCCAAGTGACACCCACTAGCAAGCTCAGGTTTTGGACCTCTGAGTTCCTAAAATCCTGCCTACGGCCGTGTTCACAACCTACACTGAGAATAGCTCCTCACAGCCAAGACGACCGCAAATCAAGGTCTTTAATGGACTCGTACGTATGTAACATAACCCAACACTGAGCTAACTACTGAAGCTGTGGTTTGCTAATCTCTTTGGTCAACTTTATCTAAGTTATATCCTTGAACATATTCAATTTCCACAATTTTAAGGACGTAAAACTCTTTACAGCCAAAACAACAAATGATAAAAACCTTTAAATTCACTTTACGCTAACTTCCTCCGCAGGATGAGAATAACACAAAGCTAAATACTGAAGCCTTTGTTGGCGAAGTAGATATCTAAACATATAAAATACCAAGAGTTGTGACTAAAGGGTGGAAAAACCATAACCAACACGACAAAAGATTTAGAAGAAAAACAAAACACTCAAACAAATCAGCAGCATTTTGAAGTTGGAGAGACGTGAATGCGACAGCCGGCGCCAAGCCGCCTTAAAGCCTCATGCAAATACGGTGCCGAAAATAAAGTCAAGGTGACGTCAATATTCATCCAAAGCTGTTCCCTCCGTCATCGTGAGAAACCACCAGCTGCATTTCCCAACATGCTTTGTGAAAATGTGGTTTACCGTTGCGTTCCTGCTTTGAATGCATCAAACTGGTTCATCTACAGCGGCTAACCTTCGCTAACTCCAGCTCTGCGGAGATAACAAGTAGCATTAGCTTCACAGGAAGTCACCAACATCGCAAGAAATAAGCGATTTAGACCGCGGAAGCACGGCATCCACCGCCAACACTGAGATCTGGCAACCTCAGGACCACTGACTCACGTCACCCACACTTGGATCGCTCAGAGGGGGATGAAGTTAAAGGAGGAACGAGCAATTATTTACATTTAAACTCCATTTAAACTTCTTTTTCTCACACAAAGAAAGGAAACAGACATTCCCAACATCTTTAGAAAAGCTTGTCACAGAAGTCCAGAAGTATCCGCGCTGATATCCATAAGCGTTAAAGAGTCAGGACTCACATTTGCATATCAGTGACGCCTTCCTCGCAAATGAGTTGAGCTCCGTCAAAGGAGCCTATTGATAGTTGAGAGTCAGTCCTAGCCTCTCCATCTCTTTCCCTATCTCTTCAGCATCCCTTCGTTCTTGAGCGTCCTGTCTCTCTCTCTCTCTCTCTCTTTTCCACCTGCCCTACCCCCCCCCCCCCCGATCAATAGAAAAGCCAGAACCTTATCAACATGGTCACAGTCATTAAGAGGCATCAATCACTCCAGTGCGTCGATCTCACTCCCGTCCTGTTACGCCTCAGTTTAGCGTCCTCATTTGTTTTCCTTACCGGCATCTCTGCCCCTGTCGTTTCTCTCTCTCTCTCTCTCTTTATCTCTCTCTCTCTATCTCTGTCGTTTTGGCTTTTTCCTGACGCTTGTCTCCCTCTCTCTCTCTCTCCCTCGCTCTCTCTCTCTCTCCCTCTGCTGTGAATCATGCCTTCTGTCAGAGGAAGGTTTTTTTGACAAGCGTTCTCTCTCTGCCAACCGGCACACCAACGCAAACCCTCCTCCTCCTCCCTTTCACTCTCTCCCTTCTAGCTTTCCTTCCTCCCTCTACCTCTCGCACTCTCCTTCTCTTCCTCCGTCTCTCTCTCTCTCTCCCTCCTTCCTCACATTTACACTCCACACAGCTTCGAGGCTTTAGGAGCTTTGGAGCTGCAAAGAGACCAACTTCTCTTTTTTTGTTTTAGTCGTCCATCTCATCTCTCTCTCTCTCTCTCTCTCTCTCTCTCTCTCATCTGTCACTTGTCATATTGCTATCCTTCTATCTTTCTCTCCCCCCTTCTCTCATTCCTTTCTCAATTTAGTTTGACCTGACTTTGTTCACTTGGGAAATCATCGGCATCAGACATCTTAGAAATGAGGTCTATCCATCTATCTATCCATCTATCTATCTATCTATCCATCTGTCCATCCATCTATCTATCTATCCATCTGTCCATCCATCTATCTATCTATCCATCTGTCCATCCATCTATCTATCTATCTATCTATCCATCCATCTATCCATCCATCCATCTATCTAACTATCTATCTATCTATCCATCTATCTATCTATCTATCCATCTATCTATCCATCCATCTATCCATCCATCTATCTATCTATCCATCTATCTATCTATCCATCTATCTATCTATCTGTCCATCTATCTATCTATCTATCCATCTATCTATCTATCTATCCATCTATCTATCTATCTGTCCATCTATCTATCTATCTATCCATCTATCTATCTATCTATCTATATATCCATCCATCCATCTATCCATCCATCTATCTATCTAACTATCTATCTATCTATCCATCTATCTATCTATCCATCTATCTATCTATCCGTCTATCTATCTATCTATCTATGTATCTATCTATCTATCTATCTATCCATCTATCTATCTATCCATCTATCTATCTATCCGTCTATCTATCTATCCATCCATCTATCCATCCATCTATCTATCTAACTATCTATCTATCTATCTATCCGTCTATCTATCCATCTATGCATCTATCCATCTATCCATCTATCCATCCATCCATCTATCCATCTATCCATCCATCCATCTATCCATCCATCTATCCATCTATCTATCTATCTATCTATCTATCCATCCATCCATCTATCTATCTATCTATCCATCCATCTATCCATCCATCTATCTATCCATCTATCCATCTATCCATCTATCTATCCATCCATCCATCCATCTATCCATCCATCCATCTATCATCTATCCATCTATCTATCTATCTATCCATCTATGCATCTATCTATCTATCTATCTATCTATCTATCTATCTATCTATCTATCTATCTATCTATCTATCTATCTATCTATCTATCCATCTATCTATCCATCTATCTATCTATCTATCTATCTATCCATCTATCCATCTATCTATCTATCTATCTATCTATCCATCTATCATCCATCCATCTATCATCTATCCATCTATCTATCTATGCATCTATCTATCTTACATATCCATGTTCCAGTCTCCCACACACTTTTCTCTCGTTCTCTCCATCCCTCTTGTAGCCCTCTCAGTTTGCCCTCTACCTCCCACTCTTCACCTCAGCGTTAATGCAACACACATCGCTGTGGAGGCGGCGGAGAGAGCGAGAGAGAAAGAAAACGCCACAATGGGAACTCACACACTGTACAGAGCAATCTAACAGCGTCGTCATCGGCAACATCATTCGGCCGCATTCAGCTGTAAAACAGTCTCTATTCTGTATCATATCAACTCCATATTTGCTATCATAATGCATGTTTTTCCTCTCTGAATGATGCTTTACTCAAACACTCCTAGGATGAACTCCTCTGGTGCACACGGGGATGTCTTTCTTTTCCATTTGGTGCAGAATGAACAGAAGAAGAAGAAGAAGAAGAGAGTGAGTGGTTAGCCGGAGCAGCACCGGCGTGTTTGGGCAAGAACAAACCATCGCCACCTACAGAAACACAAAAGAAGTCTAAGGGAGATGTCATCCTGCTGCCCACGCACATGATTGACACGTTAGGAGTTTGATCTCTAGTGAATCACAGCAGGAAACGTAACAAGCGAGACCTCAGAGCAGTGCGGCGAGGGCATTAAAACGTTGGTCGCTTCGATGGGAATCGTTGCTCAAAGTTCAAGAAATTAGATGTTTTTTTCGAGCATATGTGCAGGATAGGGGCGACACGGTGGTATGGTGGTTAGCACTGTCGCCTCACAGTGAGAGGGTTCCTGGTTTGAATCCCGGCTGGGGCCCTTCTGTGTGGAGTTTGCGTGTTCTCCCCGTGTCTGCGTGGGTTTTCTCCGGGTTCTCCGGTTTCCTCCCACAGTCCAAAGACGTGCAGGTGTTCGGTTCATTGATGACTCTAAATCACCCGTAGGTGTGAATGGTTGTCTGTCTCTGTGCGTCTCTATGTGTCCTGTGATAGACTGGCGTCCTGTCCAGGGTGGACCCCGCCTCACGCCCGATGTCAGCTGGGATCGGCTCCAGCCCGTTACGTAAAACTAAAAATATGCGTCACATCCTTCATCTACGGCCCAGCACCTTCCACTGCAGGTGCTAATCTTGAGTTTCTAACCCGCGTATGCTGACCCTCGATGTGTGAGTGGGTCGTTTTTGGGGGGTGGGGGGGTGGATTAAGTTTGACTGGTAGCATGAATGCTCATGTTTGCTAACAGAGAAGTAGACGTGTGTGTGCTTTAGACTCACGGGCCAGCTCTCACAGAACCTTGATATGATCTGAGGGCCCAATATAATTACACCGCGGGCCAGATTTGGCCCACAGGCCTGAGTTTGAAGCCCCTGCTCTAGACCTAGAGCTTCTCTCTCCCCCTCCTTCAGTCATGTCCCGTTAATGCATGTTGCATTATATTCCCGTATATCCACTAAAACAATCATCAGTCATATTCCTATTATTGCCATAATTGTTAATCTCTATTCTGTGGTTGCTGTGCGTCTCTGGGTCCTTCACTCTGTCGCTCCCTTCGTGCTGTACGGACAGCTGCGTCGTGATTGTCATCAGGATTAAGGCATTTTGAAAGACAGTCAAATCCTGCAGCCTGTAAACAAATGAATCACCCAAATCAAATGCTCGGCGTCTATTTCAGCTGAAACAGAAAAAACAGCATCTGTGTTCAGAGAGCGGATAAAAGACAAAAGCACTGGCCGGGGATATATTCAGCCGCACCACAGTAGGCTTCTGGCACAGCATACGGTGGCCCGCAACTGACACAAATACCACAAGTCACATTCTCACAGTGAGTGCGGAGAGCTTGCCAAGTAGAGCGGCGACACAATGGAAATATCTAGTGAGATATAAAATATGAACGGCTCAGTAGGGGAAGGTTTAATGAGACTTTACAGGACTTTTTTATCCTTTTACCTGATATTTTGTGACGGGTCGACAAACCTGATACACTCGCTGATGAGTTATGGTCAAAGTGGATCTTTAAAGATGTGATTTCAATAATAATAATGAAAATGGGTCGAATAACTCTGTGTATTGGGAGCTGAACATCAACTCGGCAAACTCGGCGTCAGGATCCAGGTCCTGTCGGTCTCTTCCCTCGTCATTCTGTGTGAGTGTATCTCCCTCTGTCTGTTTCACCCTGCATGTGTCGTTCCACTGTGCCTCCGTCCCGTGCCCCGTGCTTTAGGGTCCTTGTCCCCCCCTCCAGGTCCGTTTGTACTCACACTACCTGGGCCTCGGAGAATGCTTCTTGCTGCCTATACGTCATCACGCCGTAACACGTCACACGCATTGATGACGTCATGGCGATGCGTGGCTTTGTTTCCAGATCTTTCCGTAGACCTCGGAGTTTTTGTGCGTCTTGTCGACTGTTTTTGAATCTTTTCATCGACCAAATCTGCAGTAAACACTCCACCTCCGCATCACACCAACGTGAACCTTTCACCGCCATTGTTTGAAATGTCCGTGCATGGTCCCTCCTTCTTTTTTCTACGTCCCAACAGGCGCACAGGAAATGACCTCAGAACCGCCGTTGGCCTCGTGCTCGTACATGTGCGCACGCTCGTGCTCGTACACGTGCAAACGCGCTCTACAAAAGCCCACCTCTCCGAAACGGCCTGTTGACGGCTAGCTGGCCGCAGTTATGCGCGGAGCGGTTGCACTCACACTGGTCAAACTCACTAGGCTTTACCCGTAAAACCGGTTTTGGCGCTGAAGGAAGGACAGTGTGAGTTCGCCCTAAGAAGCCGGAGATGACACACATTCGGTGCCGGATCGTTGTTCTCATTTACGTGGTAACTTCATGTCGGTTGGCTCCTGTTTTTTGTTCTATTGCATTTTCGCTTTGTGTTGTTTGTTGATTAATAATTGTTTCCTTGTTCTTTCCCTCTGTAATTTCCCGAGACCCCGTTCCCTCGTCCAGATCCCCGACTGTCCGTCTGTTCCCCGTCACTGTTCCCCTCGACCGTCCCGTCATTCTCCGTGTTGTACTTTCCCCCCTGTAATTGGATCCCTTTGTTTTTGTTATTAGATATTTGTTTAGTAGCATTCTCTGTGTCCTTGTCTGCATTTGGGTCCGGTTCCATTGTGTTTGTCCCCCGCACCGTTCATGACACTCGGCTCTCATCAACCTGGTTGGCAGGGGGTCGTGTGCGGTGCCAAAGATGGGCACGACGGGGCGCACGGGCACAAGGGCACAAGGGCGCTTCCTGTGTCATTAAAACACTTTAACCTCCTTAAAAAGACCTGAGTCGGTTGTTAAAAAGGTTATAATGATGGTTAGAATATGAATTTATATGAAAAAGAGATTAAGGGTGCCACAATATAGGACAGTCAGCCGGAGATGATTTGATTATGATTGATAATACCCTCCTTCCTGCGCAATTTCTCCCTCGGTAGGTCAGACATCATGAGGTGCCTATCATCTCATTTAAAAGATGAATACAATAAATATATATATATATATATATATAATTTATATATACGCAGGATAAAAGGTTAAGAAAGTGCTTGGAAAGGTCTATCAGGTTCAGTCTGATGTGACACCCTTTCAAAATAAGATTCAAACCCTCCATTGAAACTAAACAGACACAACGGCCGAACAGGTGAACAATCACGATCACCTCTTTGATCAGTTAGACGTCTTTTTCATCTATAAGAAAAAGGTAAAACGACAATAACGTTGTGTTTTTAATAAATCAGATCCGTTCAAACATCGGGGAGGACGGCTCGGCTGCAGAAATACGAGGTTCGGACCTGGAAATTATATTTTGAAAGGGTGTTACGTCACGACATAACAGCCGAATAGTGTTTGTGCGTGCGTTTCACAACGATATACAGAATTTTCTCATTGACTTCTATACAAACAGACTTCACCCCCTAACTGGACATCAGAAACAATGCAAATTTAAGGCGCTTACGCATTGGTTTCACTTCACAGACCCAGCAGCTACGTGTGTCTTTATTATAAAGTCTGTTTTCATATAGTTTCACTGCCCCCTAGTGACCGAGAAAAATCAATAATGTACCGTATTGTCCGCACTATAAGGCGCACCGCACTATAAGGCGCATAAAACAGACGCTACAGTGGAGGCTGGGGTTACGTTCTGCATCCATTACATGGAGCTGCTCTAAAGGGAACGTCAACAACAGTCAGGGGAGGTCGTCTTGTTGCTTCCTCCACTTCGGCACCATTGATTGGTTCATGTTCAACTCTCTGGCTGCTGCTCTATTCCCGTGTTCTGCTGCGTGACTAATGGCCTTGAGTTTAAACTCTGCGTCGTAAGCGTGTCTCTTAACAGGAGCCATTTTGGGCTCTTTACACAAACACACCCATGGAAATGAAACGGCACGCTTCACGCAGTCGTATATCTCAACATGCACCGCGCGTTACTTCTTCTACAGGGAAAATAGAGTCGGCGGCTGCTCACCGTAGTTGGAGACCTGTTGTGGCTCAATATTGGTCCATATATAAGGAGCACCGGGTTATAAGGAGCACTGTCGGCTTTTGAGACATGTGAAGGTTTTTAGGTGCAACTTATAGTGCGGAAAATACGGTACTTTTAATCCTTTACGTCGGGCTCTGGGTTAGATTTCTCTGTGGTTGCACCGTTATTACCCACACTACATGAGCATTGCTGTGAACAGTTGTGACCACTATTATTTTACTGCTCCAAGTGATGAAAGGGGAACATAGAAAAGCACTGATCCTGTTTCCCGGTGTGTAATAGTCTTTGTTCTATAACAGTCCCAGTCTACCACCATGGTTACCACTGCTGTAACCATGGTGTGGGATGCTCTGTGCCGCAGCTCCCTCCAGTGGAAGCTCAGTCCTGGTGAAAATGAACCGTCACGTTCAGATGAGTGAAGCCGTTTGCAGACTTAAAGCATGTGTGACCACCTATGTTTGCACAGGAAGCAGCTGCACAGTCATCACGCTTGGCCGAATGCTATATATATATATATATGTGTGTGTGTGTGTGTGTGTGTGTTTCACCACATATGCATGACCACACACCTTTGCATCTGTTCAAATGTAACTGTGTAACTGTGTAATGAATGAACCAGAGGGAGATAGTGAACTTTAGACCGTGCCTTTGCAAACTGCGTTACAATTTAACTGAGTTTCTGTTTAAAATCAACATTTTCTGCCAGTGTTCAGATCTTGTCGTCCGCGTTTTCTCCTGAAAAAGCCAGTGAAAGTGCACGGACACTAAGACTTTTACACTGAAAGCTGCTCACAGACACGTCAGTCCAACCCCTTCACCTGATCTCTGTGGGTCTAGACAGAAAAACCTCAAAAAGGTTTCAAGGAAGAAAGATCACAGATGAGAGAGCGTGAGAAAACAAGGCATCCTAAAGCAGAGGTATGAGGTATGTCATGACGGCGAGGTATGAGGACGCAAGGAGGAGGAGGAAGAAAAAGGGGGATGGCTCAACAAAGAGGGAAGTTTGCAGGAAACATGAGGTTGTGCATTCCACAGTTGGAACGGGGGAGCATCTGGAAAGCTTTAAGGGAGAGGGGAGGGAAGGAGGAGGAGGCTAACGCAGGATCAGCTGCATATTTAGGCCACACACACAGAATCTGAGCCGGGTATTTCTGCAAGTTTGCAAGGTTTAAAGGCACGAATGAGCCAAGATTTGAAGGTGTGATCAGATCATTTGATAGTAGGGACACTCGACATGAGGCGTAAGTTGTAGAGAATATGTCATGGGTAAATAGAGACAGAGAGAGAGAGAGAGAGAGAGAGAGAGAGAGAGAGAGCGAGCAGGGGAAGTGGAAGTGTGGCCAAAGTGCTCGGCCTCTTCCTGCCTGACGATCAGCTCAGCTCAGGAAGTGGAGGCAGAAACCAGAGGGGAGGGCCGACAGAGAGACAGATTTTCCCCCTTTTCGCCTTATTCAGTCCTGCTCCGATCAACAGGAGACGGAGAAAAGGGGGGCGGGGGGGCAGAGCGAAGGCGGGGTTTTTGATGGAGCTGAGACACAGAGAGACGGAGAGCAGCTGAACACTCAATCTGTGGAAGTATGATGGAAGCCAGCGTTGTTTCCAAGGACACAGGGTGAGTGTGTGTGAGGGGTCTGTGGTGATATGGGTGAGAATACAGCGCAGGGACTGTTGAGTGAGACGAGGGGGTTTACTGTGGAGGGGGGGCAGAGTGAGATGGGGGTCCAGGCAGCAACAGGAAAACCAGATGTGATGACTCACCGACTCATATTTAGGTCAAACGCTTCTCAGAGTTTTTGAAGTAACGGACGATGACTTCAAACTAATTTAGAGTTCTCACGCGTGAACGCCACCGAGACCAAGTGGCAACCATTTTGTCACATTTGGAGTTTGTTTCATGCCGCTGGTTTGAATCCGAGAGGTTGAAAGGTGACTTTGACCACTTTGAAAGAGGCTGATCCACCTCTGTAGGCGTGTGGGGGTTTGTTTGGTTTTAAACGTGCACAGTTCACTCTTCACCGTGTAACTCCCCTCTCTTTAAACGGGATGTTTGGGTGATGGTGTTATGTTGGACTTTGACTCTGTTGGACTCTGTTGGACTCTGTTGGACTCTGTTGGACTCTGTTGGACTCTGACGGACTCTGTTGGACTCTGTCAGACTCTGACGGACTCTGTTGGACTCTGTCGGACTCTGTTGGACTCTGTCGGACTCTGTCGGACTCTGTCGGACTCTGTCGGACTCTGTCGGACTCTGTCGGACTCTGTTGGACTCTGTCGGACTCTGTTGGACTCTGTCGGACTCTGTTGGACTCTGTTGGACTCTGACGGACTCTGTCGGACTCTGTTGGACTCTGTTGGACTCTGTTGGACTCTGTTGGACTCTGTCGGACTCTGACGGACTCTGTTGGACTCTGTTGGACTTTGTCGGACTCTGTTGGACTCTGACGGACTCTGACGGACTCTGTCGGACTCTGTCGGACTCTGTTGGACTCTGTTGGACTCTGACGGACTCTGACGGACTCTGTTGGACTCTGACGGACTCTGACGGACTCTGACGGACTCTGTCGGACTCTGTCGGACTCTGTTGGACTCTGTTGGACTCTGACGGACTCTGTTGGACTCTGTTGGACTCTGACGGACTCTAACGGACTCTGACGGACTCTGTTGGACTCTGACGGACTCTGACGGACTCTGTTGGACTCTGTCAGACTCTGTTGGACTCTGACGGACTCTGATGGACTCTGTTGGACTCTGTTGAGCCTGGTTCAGTCTGCTGTGTTTGTCGAGCCTCGTGACATATTCCCCTTTAACCATAATGTTGTTCTAAACTAAAGAATAATGAGAGGTCACAATGACGTGTTCATCCGTTCATATACAGTTTGTTAACCCTCCTGTTCTCCTTGGGGTCAATTTGACCCAATCCGATGTTTGACATCTCTAAAAACACGGTTGACATCTGGTTTTTTTGCTTCATATTTAAGGACTTTCCCTAATTTCATAAGGACAACTGGGAAAACCTTGTTCTAAAGTAAAGAATAATGAGAGGTGACAATGACGTGTTCATCCGTTCATATACAGTTTGTTAAAAGAGCGAGTGCCAGGATTTCCTTTTATTATCCTGAGACTGTGATTATAAAGAATCAGATCAATCACCTTTAATGTCCCGCAGCAACAGAATATTACAAAATAAGATAAAATAAGCTTAAAAGATAAAAAAAATAAGCAAAAATAGGCAATAAAGTTACATCTAAAGGGATAGAAATAGACACATGTACATATCCACATGATATAGAGCAGTTGTTCTTGTTTGGTTTGTTTTGTAATAATAAATAAATATGAGTAAATATGAGTAAATAGTGCAAAAACATAAGTGCCCTTGGTACAGGCGTGTTGCACAGTGCAGGGTACAGGAGGAGGTCAACGGTCTATTGGGAGCATTATCCTAAAGGTCGTGTTAGGTCACGCAAAGTTCAGTTCTGCAGGATAAAAATACTCCTTTAAAAGAATGAATCACGCTTTAAAAATATCACTGAAGTAATAGAACAATCAGCCAAATGTACTTAAAGCATCAAAAGTAAAAGTAATGCAGACAGAGTGTGATACTAATTATGTATTTCTGAATTGTTATTAATGATGCATTGGTGCGAACTGTAAACATCTTATCGTTGTTGCTTGAGCTGGAGCTGATTTGAACCCTTTTTATAAACTGTTGGGTGGATTAATCTATAACTGTCGTATTTTATAATTAATCCAGAACGTTTTCTTTGAATTGTGGTGGAGTGGAAATATAAAGTAGCTCTCAACAACAACTGCTGTGTCTCAGGTTTGGACTTAAAGTGAAATTACGGCGTAAAAATCATCTTTTTCTGCAAATACACTCATCAAATAATCCATCGAGACATTTGTTTTCGTGTAACAGCTGTTAACAGGGAAATCAAGGAGAGTCGCTAACAGCCGGACGTGGCTAACAGTGATTAGCTCGGGGCAGCACGGTGAAGGCATTCAAAGGTCTTTTTTAACCACTAATGCTGCTGAAATAACAGCAAACCTCTGCAGCAGCATGAGAAGAGTCCCTACACACACAACAAAGCAGCAACAGCGTAGTTAGTGAAGCCAGAGTTTATTAAAGAGTGTTTTAAAGACTTACCTACTGGCCCCTGTACCAGCTCCTCTCATAGTAAAGTCCATTACAGTGGAAGGAGCCCATTGGTGCTTTGTTGTGTGTGTAGGGACTCTTCTCATGCTGCTGCAGAGGTTTGCTGTTATTTGCAGCAGCATTAGTGGTTAAAAAAGACCTTTGAATGCCTTCACCGTACTTAGTTACTTCCCCCCCATTAAGTAAAGTGATGTGTACTGTCCCAACGCTCACGACGCACATTAGAAATCCTCCTGACTACGATGATGTGTTGCAAACGTGAGCGTTTGATGTTGATAGTTAAAGATAAAGTCAGAAACAGTTTGTTCCAGAACGACTGAGCCGAGTGTTTTGCTGACAAGCTGCTTTGTTGCTATCCCAGAGACGATTTCGCTGACCTAATGGCAATTCTGCCCTTTTCCTGTGAGCATGACGTGTGTGTGTGTACGTGTGTGTGTGTGTGTGTGTGTGCCGCTGACTCATAGAGATGTGATTTCCTCGATTTCTGGAATTCATAAAACAGTGATCCAATTCAAAACTGGCTTAAAATGAGTTGGTTCATTAAACTTAAGATAAAAACATACACACGCTACTTTATGAGGTGCACAAATACAGGGATCGAACCGGTGTTGCCTTCAGAACCGCCTTAATTCTTCATGGCATAGATTCATCAAGGTGCTGGAAACGTTCACATCGACATGAGAGAACCACACGGCTGCTGCACGTCCGTGATGTTCCACCGCATCCTAAAGGTGCTCTATGGGACTGAGGTCTGGGGTCATGTCATTCTGCTGGATGCAGCGTTTAAGGGCGCCCTCCCACTGTTCCTCCGTCCCGTGCCCCGTGCTTTAGGGTCCTTGTCCCCCATCCAGGCCCGTTTGTACTCACACTACCTGGGCCTCGGAGAATGCTTCTTGCTGCCTATACGTCATCACGCCGTAACACGTCACACGCATTGATGACGTCATGGCGATGCGTGGCTTTGTTTCCAGATCTTTCCGTAGACCTCGGAGTTTTTGTGCGTCTTGTCGACTGTTTTTGAATCTTTTCATCGACCAAATCTGCAGTAAACACTCCACCTCCGCATCACACCAACGTGAACCTTTCACCGCCATTGTTTGAAATGTCCGCGCATGGTCCCTCCTTCTTTTTTCTGTGTCCCAACAGGCGCACAGGAAATGACCTCAGAACCGCCGTAGGCCTCGTGCTCGTACACGTGCGCACGCTCGTGCTCGTACACGTGCAAACGTGCTTTACTAAAACCCACCTCTCCCAAACGGGCCGTGGTCGGCAAGCGTGCCGCTCCTAGACGTGGTACGGTTGCACTCACACTGGTCAAAGGAACCAGACTTTAGCTGTGAAACATGTTTGGGCACGGGACGGAGGCACAGTGGGAGTGCGCCCTGGGTAGATGGGAACTCTGTGGTCATGAGGGGATGGACGGGGTCGGCAGTAATACTCAGGTAGACTGTAAAGCAGAACAATGCAGCGGGCTCCTTAAAGCAAATGGCCCCTGGTTTCCATTATTCACAGTAATGAAACGCATCGACGTCACAAACGGCGTGCAGCACCCGGGGTGAACGCCCGTCCGTGTCACTGCAGCCACCGACCGAGAGTCGAGTCCTGGCGAGCAGATGCTCAGAGACACGATATAAACACATCTGACCCTTTCTCTCCTCTACAGCCACACAAGCCCTCTGACGGGACCACTCGACACTCCCTCCACCCCCTCCACCCCCTCCATCCCTCCATCTTCCCCCCTCTCTCCTCCGTCCCTGCCCCCCTCCATCCCTCCATCTTCCCCCCTCTCTCCTCCGTCCCTGCCCCCCTCCATCCCTCCATCTTCTCCCCTCTCTCCTCCGTCCCTGCCCCCCTCCATCCCTCCATCTTCTCCCCTCTCTCCTCCGTCCCTGCCTCCCTCCATCCCTCCATCTTCTCCCCTCTCTCCTCCGTCCCTGCCCCCCTCCAACCCTCCGGTACGCCCGTGTCGACCCAAACCTCCACCTCCGACCCTGAAGTCCTCGCAGCTCCCCTCTTGTCCTCCTCTACCTCCCGTCTCCAAACCTCCTCCCCCTCTCCCTCCTATGTCCAAACCTCCTCCCCCCCTCGCCGCCAATCCTCCTCCTCCCTCTGTTCCTCCCCCTCTCTCCTCCAACCCTCCTCCCCCGTCTCTTCCTCCTCCTCTCTCCCCTACTCCGATCTCCCCTTCACCCCTGCTTTCTCTCCTCCCAACTGTTGATCTGACTCCTCCTCCTCTTCCTCTTCCTGCTCCATTATCACCAACAATCTCACCCTCCTCCTCCTCCTCCTCTTCCTCCTCTCCTCCTCCACCTCCCCCTGTCATCCCGTCATCCTCTCCAACTCCTCCATCGCTGAGTCGTATAGAGCGGCTGGTTGGGAGCGTCTCGGTGTGGCATCCCAAAGGACTCAGCCAAGACCAAACCACCAGTATAATGGAGAAGGAGACAGCTGGGGTGAGACACACACACACACACACACACACACACACACACACACACACACACACACACACACACACACACACAGTAATACAACTCATCTTGTATGTCAATTGTGTGGCACTTTCTTTTTGTTGTTATTGGGTCAGCCCTGGTTAACCTGACAAAACAAGTGGTTGTGTCACACCATCACCCGCAGAGAGGATGTAAGCAACACCTAGAGTTACACACACTTCACACACACACACACACTTACACACACACACACCATCAACCCCTTCAAATGACAATGTCGGTGTCTTTTGAAACGCTTTAACTCTGCGCCGTTCTTTTCACGGCCATCAAAATGTGTCCAGTTTGCAAAAATAATACAGTTTATCAAGTTAATCCAGTTCAAAAATGAAATGGTTCAAGGTTGAATATGGAGACTGAGCAGAATGTAACAAGTTTGTAGTCGCAACAACAAAAAAGAAGTCCAGCAGTGGGGTTGCCAGGTTGGTCAGACCCGGCCCAGTAGCTCCAGGAGAGCGGAGTCTGTTTGAGCCTGTTTGAACCCGTCCCCTCCAGAAAATCACAGCATCAAAACAAGGATTAGAGGAGTTTGACTGACAGTTAGCGTTAGCCGTTAGCATTAGCCGTTCCAGCTAAGTGCAGATGAAAGTGATGTTAGCATCAAGGAGCAGCGTAGCCATGTGGGCGTGCGTTTGAATGGCGTTCCTCTCCTTTCTCTCAGTCCATGGAGTGAATGCTCGGCCTATAGTGACTCTGGTTGTTGCCCGTCTCCGCTCACTCAGCTGCTGGGACAAAGAACCATTTCACCCAGTGCCAGCCTACAGTAGCTGCACCCAACAACAGTGTTGTCATGGAGATCTGATCTAAACACACAGACTAGAATGTTCTTTTGTCCTTAAACAGGTTTAATGATGCTGTGTAAACGGCCTGTTTAACATGGGGCTCAATGAGAAACTGCTCTGTGATGAAACCTGCCCCTAGTGGACACGCAGAGAACTGACGCTTTTGGCACTTGCACCCACAGAATCCAGAATTTTGTTTGTCTGTGACTTACGGTTCAAAAGTTACGTACGCTGAAACGTAAAGTTTGTTGTTATAGCTCCACCATCTGACCAAACTGCACCAAAATCCATACTTCTCTCCCCTGGATCCACAGCAGTACACACAGTGTCAAATAGATTTACAGACACACACACACACACACACACACACACACACAGATTCCTTGCTTCATAGTTAGACTTTTAAGACCTAAAAAGGTTGAACTTTGCTCAAATGTGGTGTATTAAAACGTGATTCAGTATATCTGGATTTGACTGGATGCAGTTTGTGGTGCTGCACACTGTAAGTCTGTGTATACGTACTGTGTTCGTAAGTCTTGATTCAACCTTTTACTCTCACTGTTCCCCGTCCTGACCTCAGAGTTGTAACCATTGTTGACATTCACAGGCATTCCTCGTCCACAGCTCAGAGGACCAGGGCCTGACTCTGTCTGTACGCCTGCCTGATGAACAGGGGACGCCGCTCGTTCACAACCTGACGGTCAAGCAACACGACACGTGTACGTGTACGCACGAGTGCAGCGTCCTGACTACAGAGAGCTATGATAAAGGATGGGCATTGCAGAGCAGTTAGTGACTCATCCTGTAACTGTTTTGTGTCACAGTTCTTCACTTAGATGGTTCCTCTCTGGTGTTTGACGACATCTTCAAACTGATCTCTTTCTACTGTGCCAGCAGGTAAACACAAATACACACTCTGCACAGTCACGTACAGATGCAGTCAACACACACACGTCCGTACTGAGGCTGTTCCAAAGTGGAGGCTGCACTTCCTTACAAGTCACGTTCAGTGGAGATGAGTTGAGAGTGCTGCTAACGTTTGGGTTAGTTTGGAACGACTTGCGAGTGTGCGCGCGTTGACTTAAGAAACAATGGATGTGGTGATTGAGGTCGAGTTGTTCCTCATTTATGTATATATTTATATATATATATATTGTCAGATAGTATTTATATGTAATGCTCTGGCACTGCTGGAGTTGTCAGCCCGTTTTCCACGCCACATGACGGGATGACAGCGTACAACCCGACATGATCGCGTAAAGATCTAAGCTCTAATAGTTTTTATTTTACATGGTTTTAAACATGATCATTGGGCGACACGGTGGTGTGGTGGTTAGCACTGTCGCCTCACAGCGAGAGAGTTCCTGGTTCAAATCCCGGCTGGGGCCCTTCTGTGTGGAGTTTGCATGTTGTCCCCGTGTCTGCGTGGGTTTTCTCCGGGTTCTCCGGTTTCCTCCCACAGTCCAAAGACGTGCAGGTGTTGGGTTCATTGATGACTCTAAATCACCCGTAGGTGTGAATGGTTGTCTGTCTCTGTTCGTCTCTATGTGTCCTGTGATAGACTGGCGTCCTGTCCAGGGTGGACCCCGCCTCACGCCTGATGTCAGCTGGGATCAGCTCCAGCCCCCCGCGACCCCGACAGGGACAAGCGGCTGAAGATGAATGAATGAATGAATGAATGATGAATCTACAAAAAGCAATAGTATTTAAAATAGCTTCACTTACACATGAAAGTGTTTTGTTTCCCTCCCGCCATTTTGAAATACCCCGCGCAGCGCGTGAACGCAGAGGATTGTGGGTATTTTACCTGAATGAGGATCCATCCGCGCATCCAACAAACAGGAGCAGTGCTTAGCGACGTGGCACCTTTAAAAAGACGGCCTCTCATAGTTAAACGTTCTTCCTTCACACTGGAAAACAGCCTGTACGTGTATTAAACATCCGCAACATGCAATACGCATCCACGCACATTTACACCATAGAATCCATATGAGACACACATATCACACACACACACACACACACACACACACACACACACACACACACACACACACACACACACACACGCGCACACACACACACACACACAAAACAGCAAGATCGTCATGTTATTCAAACTCCCTGCTTTCACGTAATGCTACTGTTTTATTATTAAATCCACTCATAGAGACATTCTGGCCGTCCCGCTGAGGTTACCCCGGGCTATTACCACGGCAACCAAGAGAGAGGAGCTGGAGGTCATCTGTGCTATGAGTGCAGGTAGATACATCTACATTATCAGTGCGCTGAAGTACACAGTAATGAAAGGATTCACATCAATACCACTGCTCAGCAGAAATGTTTCAATGCAAACGTTATATAAACGACAGCATGTGTGAAACATACAGATACAGGATGCATGTACACTTTAAAAGCTCAGTGATTATAAAAGCATTAAGCACTGAGACAAACTGTGTAAAATATATAACATAAACAGACGTTTGATGGGAGCACACCAGGGACTTAATGTGATGAGGCAGTCGTGACGTAACACACTTTCAAAATACGACTTCAGGGTCCGAGCTGCTCTGAGCCTCGTATTCCTACAACGCAGCGGTGCCGTGTTCCCCGTTGTTTGAACAGATCTTTTAAAAAACTACGTAATTGTCATTTAACCTCTTTCTTGAGGATGAAAAAGACGTCTTAGGGCGCCCTCCCACTGTGCGTCCGCACCGCGCCCCGTGCTTTAGGGTCCTTGTCCCCCCCTCCAGGCCCGTTTGTACTCACACTACCTGGGCCTCGGAGAATGCTTCTTGCTGCCTATACGTCATCACGCCGTAACACGTCACACGCATTGATGACGTCATGGCGATGCGTGGCTTTGTTTCCAGATCTTTCCGTAGACCTCGGAGTTTTTGTGCGTCTTGTCGACTGTTTTTGAATCTTTTCATCGACCAAATCTGCAGTAAACACTCCACCTCCGCATCACACCAACGCGAACCTTTCACCGCCATTGTTTGAAATGTCCGCGCATGGTCCCTCCTTCTTTTTTCTACGTCCCAACAGGCGCACAGGAAATGACCTCAGAACCGCCGTAGGCCTCGTGCTTGTACACGTGCGCACGCTCATGCTCGTACATGTGCAAACGTGCTTTACTAAAGCCCACATCTCCCAAACGGGCCGTGGACGGCCAACTGGCCGCAGCACAATGCGGAGCGGGTGCACTCACACTGGTCAAACGAACTAGACTTTACCCGCAAAACCTGTTTTGGCCAGGTGCGGAAGGACAGTGTGAGTGCGCCCTTACTGACGTTAGAGGTGACTGTAATGGTTTGCATGTTCGGCTGTTGTTCCAACGGAGCGTTTGGACCCGAAAGTCGTACTTTGAAAGGGTGTTACGTCACACTGAACAGCCGGATCGGCCCCAAAATGAAGTGTGAGGACGCCTGCAGAGGCTCAGTGAGCAGTAGTTGGACCTTAAGCTAAGAACGACTAATGACCCATCGAGCTCCTATAATCAAGACTACAGAGCAACAAAACACAGCAACATAACCAAAGTAAATGAGTGTTAACCTGTCACTGTCCGCGTGTGTTATAGATTTCTGGGCGTCCGATCTGAACCTTCAGGCAAAGAACCAGAACCTGGATTCGGATCAGAACCAGGGCAGACTGTACTTGTATGTGAACCCAGTCACTGTGAAGGAGAGCCCCAACAAAGAGCCGACGCACTCCTCTATCTCCAAACTTGATAACATCATCGATCAAAGCGCTGCCTCCTCCCTGCAGAATGGAGAGGCTCCGCAGAAGCTCAGCACAGAGGTCAAAGGTCAGACTAAAACCCTGCCCAACCAGGAGGTCAAATTCAAGCGCCCCCCACCCAGACCCCCGAGCCTGGGCTCAGGCTCTGGGATGGGCCTCTTATTCTCCTCTCCCCCCTCGCTTCCCACTTCATCTTCTGTGTTTCCAGCAGCCGACAGAAAAGAGGAAGGAAGGGGAGGAGTAGGGGAGAGAGAAGAGAGGAAGTCGGTGTCAACATCACTTACTCCATCGAGGCCTCCTGTCCCCCCGCAGAGCCGAGCCGCTCCCCCGCTGCCTCCCGCTCCTCTCCGTCGCACCTCCTCCAGGAAAAGCACTGACCGAGAGGTAGGAGAGGGGACGGAGAGAGAGAAGGGACAAAATCCTGCAAAAAAAGCTGAGAGAGAGGCGGGAGGAGAGAGAGGAGAGAGAGGAGAGGAGACCGAAAGTAAACCAGGTCAGTTGAGTGAGGGGGTTGAACACGAGGACAGAAGCCAGCATCGAGAAGAGGAGGCAATAAAGAACAAGGAAAAGAGAGAGAAAGAGGACGAGAAGGAGGAAAAAGAGGTGAAAGTGGATAAAGTGGAGGACAAACAAAAACCCAGCTCCAACTGTCCGCCATTAGTGAACAGACCCTCCCGTCCTGTCCCTCCACCCAGGAGGAAACCGTGCGCACCTGCCTGTCCCAGTAAGGCTGCAGGGGGTTCAGCCAATCAGACTGCTGGGTTGAAGGTGCCCCCTCCCTCTCCTGCGCGGCGGCCGGACGTGTCGCTGTACTCGCCACAGGGGGGTGCCGTGCAAGTAACCGATCCCGACTCCTGCTCCGCGAGCAGCACAGAGGAAGAAGCAGAGGTGGAACAGGAGCAAAACCACAAGTAAGTCTGGATTTACTGATTCAGGTGCAACGTTTTAACCTCACTCCTCCAGATCTGAACTCTGGTTTAAAGATCTTTTGGTGAAGGGGGGGAAATCCTGGTTTCTGATTGGATAAACCATCTGTCCGTCACCAACATACGGGCCAAACCAACCAATCAGGTGACTGAAGCGTGTGACGTGCTAACAGCGTGGAGGCAAAGCTCAGAAAGGAAACAACATGTGGGTAAAGGTGATTTTCCCTTTGTGTTTAACGTGAATTTACGGATCAAAGGCCCAATTTCAGGAGCCCGGTCCATATCCAACAGAAGGATCCAGAGAACAAAGAGTTAGTGAGCGGCTCGCTCCATAGCTGCTCATCTCATCCGTGGAAGCCTCCATGTTGTTTACACTAAAGTGGCCTCTAGGAGCCAAAACGTGTGCTAAAGTGCCCTCTAGGAGCCAAAACGTGTGCTAAAGTGTCCTCTAGGAGCCAAAACCTGTGTTAAAGTGCCCTCTAGGAGCCAAAACGTGTGCTAAAGTGCCCTCTAGGAGCTAAAACATGTGCTAAAGTGCCCTCTAGGAGCCAAAACGTGTGCTAAAGTGCCCTCTAGGAGCTAAAACATGTGCTAAAGTGCTCTCTAGGAGCCAAAACCTGTGTTAAAACGTGTGCTAAAGTGTCCTCTAGGAGCCAAAACGTGTGCTTAAGTGTCCTCTAGGAGCCAAAACGTGTGCTTAAGTGTCCTCTAGGAGCCAAAACGTGTGCTTAAGCGCCCTCTAGGAGCTGAAACATGTGTTGAAGTGTACTCTAGGAGCCACAGGTCCAAAGGCCCAGCCTCTTATCCGGTGTCGGGTCGCGGGGGCAGCAGCTCCAGCAGGGGACCCCAAACTTCCCTTTCCTGGGCTAAAATTCATCCGTTCTGAGCAGAGGAAGCTGATCTATTAACTCCAGTGAAACACTACAGCGCTGCTGCAGCGGAGAACAGAGAAATGTCTGGCCGAGTTGCTTCATAACTAAGCAAAGTGTGCAGATGTCCGCGTGGTTATGTTGCAGCGGCCTGGTGTCGTATTTAGATTTAATCGATCGGTTCAATGGAGATAAACACAGGTCGCAACGGGCGCAGAGCTGCCGATCATGCTGCTGACTGAACCTACAGGCATGCAAAACATCAGCATGCACTATACAAGGATGCTTTGTTTCTTCGTAGAGTGGAAATCATCGAAACATTTTGCGTTACGCGTACAAATTCCTCTCTATGTGACCTGCACGCAAGTTCTCCGATGAGTGAAGACAGGAGCTCGTAATCCATTGGTTCCACTCTGTCGGTCAAAGGGCTCAAAGTCATGAGGCTTGACAGAAAGTTTCTATATTTGAGTGTTTCTAAAAAGCGTGTAATGTGTCACATGGACACTAGATCGATCACGGCGTGTAAGACGTATAAGACATGAAGAAGAAGTCTCACAGTTGATCTCTTCCCAGTCGTCCTGCAGAGAGCCGCAGCCCCAAGGTAGAAGTACGGAGAACCCCCACCACTGTGATGCTGGACCGAGCTCGCTACCGCCTGTCCACCGTCCTCACCGGCCTCATCAGCCACGAACGCCGCCTCACACAGCGCATCGTGGAGCTGGCCAGGGACCCTCTGAGCTACTTCGGTAACCTGGTGAGTGCACCGAGGGACAAAGATCCTGTAGCGGTTTTGGATTTTGAGTTCAACAACCAGCTGATATGTTTGGATTTCTCTGGGTAACAACATCGAGCAAACGTCTGAAACACAAATGGAAAGTTGAGGTTTCGTATTCTGTGTTTAGGTGAAAGAGCATCGTGCGTTCACCTTGGAGACCATGACGAACCACTCGTCCTCCACTGAGCTGCTACAGGAGATCCGACAGATGATGACTCAGCTGAAGAGTTACCTCCTGCAGAGCACGGAGCTGCACGCCATGCTGGAGCCGCAGCATCAGTACGCACAAGACAAGCTGGGTAACTTTAAAGCCATCTTCTTATTTACTGTTTTTTTTTTTACTGTTACAATTAATTTCTTGATTTTTATGCATGATGAAAAATACTCAGCCTGTGAAAACAGTTATGTCTTAAAGTCATGTCGTCTGACTTTGTTAAATCGGAGAAAAGCAATGATGATGTCATAAGAGGTCATTAGGGGCTGGGCAGATTTGCTCAGGTCCCTCCCCATTGTGCAGCACAAGGAGCAACTTGGGGTTCAGTTTCTTGCCCAAGGACACTTCGACGTGTGGACCGGGGGATCGAACTCACTCTTCCACAGCCACAAGGGAGAATTCCCTGCGCCCCCAAAAAGCATTTTCCCCGTTGGCCACCATTGTAAAAGAGACACCTGGGAAACTCTTGACAAGAGACCTCGAACTGCAAACAAGGTCCAAACCATGTAGTTTTTATATCAGTAAAAATTTTCCTCAAGGGGTGGAACAGTGGCACAGTGGTTAGAGCAGTTGCCCCGTGTAAAAAGGCTGAAGGTCCTCGAGGCAGCGGACGCGGGTTCGACTCCGACCTGCGGCCCTTTGCTGCATGTCGCCCCCTCTCTTAAAAAACTGCCAATAAAATAATCTTTAAAAAAATGTTCGGGGTCCGTTCTCTCACCTTGATCCAATCGTCCTCGCCTACAGGAGTCTCCATCTTGTCAGACTTTGACTCCGCCTCATTCCCTCTGACCTAAAAAGGGCATGTATGTGACGTTGGGGGGAGGGGCGTACGTCCATCTGGCTGACGTTTACCTTCGAGGAGAAGTGAGGGCCAGAGGCTAGCTGTCACTCAAGAGGCCACGCCCCTAATTATTCATATGCTTTAACCTCCAATAAAACAAAAACTAGCCCCTCCCCCTCAGTGTTGTCATGGAGATCTGAGTTAAACACACAGACTAGAATGTTCTTTTGTCCTTAAACAGGTTTAATGATGCTGTGTAAACGGCCTGTTTAACATGGGGCTCAAGGAGAAACTGCTCTGTTATGAAACCTGCCCCTAGTGGACACTCAGAGAACTGACGCTGACCGAGCTTCCTGATTGGATCAAACAGGAAGTCTCTCTCTGTGGGCGGGGCTTGGTCCCGCTACTTCATGGTAGTGCAAGACCACAATCGCTGTCTAATTTATGCCGTCGAGGAGAATCCAGGTTTTGTGAATCCCATGTTATGGTGTTTGGTTTTGTTGGCACCGTGTCAGAGAGGTGTTTATCCAGTATCATGGTAGTTTGTGCATTTATTTTTATAACTGTGTCCGTGCAGAGAACATAGTAGAAGCTGCTCTGTGTAAGAGTGTGCTGAAGCCCCTGAGGGAGCCCATTTACCAGAGTCTGGAGAAACTGCACACCAACAGCAACAGCCTGAAGCAACTGACCCAGAACCAGGTAGGACTGGACACGAGCACTTCTGCACGACACCACACACAGTGCTACAGTACATTTGTACCAATACTACGAGGTGTTAAGTTACTTAAGTAGAACTTTTGGGTATCTATACTTTACTGTAGTTCTTGTTTTTCACTTCCACCCGTTACATTTTCAGGTAATTCTCTGTCCTCCTGACATTTTAGAAATAGCCTCGTTACTAAGGATGGGTACCGAAACCCGGTTCTAAATTTGCAGCAGGGGTAGATTTTGAAAAGACCGTAGTATCGACCGGCTCTGACGTTATCGGTTCTGCTTCAAAGTCCTCGCAATCCTCCTGAACAGACTCCGTGTCTTACTCCTTTTCAATCAACCAATCTTGAGGGCCGGTTCGGAGCCGGTGCCAAATCACGCCCCAGTTCTTCGTCTTTCAACAGCTCAAGAGTCGGCACTGGGCCGCAATAAAAAAATGGGTTCCCCGACTCCTTGCTGGTCCAGAACCAGCACCGGAACCGGGTGAAGGTCTTGCTTACATCAGGGGCTAGGGGCGGGGTTATCATGACCAACCACAGCAACGGAAATGTCGTGAGTGGCATTTTAAAAACACAGCGCTGGTGACAACAACAACTCATCGATAACAACAATTTCTCTGTCAGAGGCCGTGCTGCTGTGCAGGGGCCGGGGCGGGGTCTCACTCACCGCCTGCCTGTCACTCTCTCACACATGGTGATGGTGGAGAGAGCTAAGCGGTCTCAAGTGAGGCTTTATTTCACCAAAATTGCCGCAGATAGTAATGCTAATAGGTGCAACAAGTGTTTTGCCTGTAAAGGGACACGAGCAGCCTCTCAAAACATCCAAAAGTGCAAAATATTGAGACGGATAAATGCACCGTTTTTAACCAGCCTAGCTCACAACTCTCCCGTTTCCTCGTCCACCTCAGGCAGTGGCGTCCACAGACTTTTTGAAGGGCAGGGGCGAAAAGGAAAGAAACAGGGCACATAGTGCGTCCTTGCCACTGAAGAGGGCACTTTAACACACGTTTTGGCTCCTAGCGGACACTTAAGCACATGTTATGGCTCCTAGAGGACACTTTAGCACATGTTTAGGCGCCTAGCGGACACTTAAGCACATGTTATGGCTCCTAGAGGACACTTTAGCACATGTTTAGGCTCCTAGAGGACACTTTAAGCACAGGTTTTGGCTCCTAGAGGACACTTTAGCACATGTTTTTGCTCCTAGAGGACACTTTAGCACACATTTTTGCTCCTAGAGGGCACTTTAGCACACGTTTTGGCTCCTAGAGAGCACTTTAGCGCACGTTTTGGCTCCTAGAGGGCACTTTTGCACATGTTTTGGCTCATAGAGGACACTTTAGCACATGTTTTGGTTCCTAGAGGGCATTTTAGTACACGTTTTGGCTCCTGTAGGACACTTAAGCACAGGTTTTGGCTCCTAGAGGGCACTTTAGCACACATTTTTCAACAATTGGGCCATATAGTGAATTGTTAAACATGGCTGTTGACTCATGACATCATCCTGGTATTTCTTCAAAACTGTGCTGGTGACATGGCTTCAAAAATGTTTATTTCAGTACAGTTTGTTTAGTACATTATAAGGTACAAGAAACTAAAGCAGTTGTTTAATCTAATTCTCAATTTGTAACATTTTTATTTCTCTAAAAAGAACCAATTAGTACCGTTAAAGTACTGGAAGAAGCACTATCGTTAAAACTCACTGCACTCAGGTGTGTGTGTGTGTCAGGTGTGTGTGTTTGTGTGTGTGTGTGTGTGTGTGTGTGTGTGTGTGTGTGTGTGTGTGTGTGTGTGTGTGTGTGTGTGTGTGTGTGTGTGTGTGTGTGTGTGAGTGTGTGTGTGTGTGCGTGTGTGTGTGTGTGGCACTGATTGGCGCTGATGAAGCCCAGGTGTGGGGAGTTTTCATATGCCCTGAGTCTCCAGTGCTCAGTGCTGACTCATCATTTCACCATCAGAGGTGGTGTGAGCGTCTCCCTGTGTCACAGTGGTGCTGGAGAGTTTGTTGTGTCCCCAGTCTTTGCCTTTAGTTTTGTGTTTTCTGGGTCTCATGGACTGTTGTGGTTTCTGGTCAGCTGCTGCAGCAGTGGTTGAGTTTATCAGCTTAGTGCTTAATTTACTCAAAGTCCCAGTTTGATCATATTCACTGAAGACGACACTCTGCTCCGATAGAACTACAGAAATCATCATCCCTACGTGCACGTAGAGACGCATTTTTGATCCACAGCGCCCGTATCATCCTGTCCACTCAGCACAGAGCGGACTCTCAGGCACAGTTCGTGCACACGCCACAGCCCCCCCCCCCCCCCCCCACACACACACACACACACACACACACACGTTACAATATCACAGGCACACGTTAAATGACGTCAGCAGTTTCTATCGATGAGTAAGTTAGCCAGCCTCCATGTAGCATGTACTCCATGCTGTTTATCAATAAGAGAAGTCACTTTAATAAGAATCTGGTGCACGTGCACTGACGAGCACTTGATGGGAAAGAGGGGAGGAGCTTGGTGGTAGAGGGGGAGGGGCGTGAAAGTTATAAACATTTGAAATTTGACTGAATCAACTCGATCTGCCAGACTGTCCCACTGCAGCTTTAAGGAAGCCTGTAGTGGCTCTATACAGTTTGCCCCCCCCCCTTTCTTATCTATCCCTATTTCAATTTTGTGGTTATCCCTCGGGGATTAACTTTGAGACACCCCTGGGTCCCCAGCTGCGTCCTAAACCCTCCCCCCTTACCTGAGAGATACCAATCTACCTACTTGTTACGCCTATTTCATGTCTGCATGTCATGTTCAAAAAACACACACTCTCCGTCTTGGTCCGTTCTCTCAACTTGATCCAGTCGTCCTCGCCTACGGGAGTCTCCATCTTGTCAGACTTTGACTCCGCCTCATTTCCTCTGACCAAAAAAGGGCATGTATGTGACGTTGGGGGGAGGGGCGTACGTCCATCTGGCTGACGTTTACCTCCGAGGAGAAGTGAGGGCCAGAGGCTAGCTGTCACTCAAGAGGCCACGCCCCTAATTATTCATACACTTTAACCTCCAATAAAATAAAAACTAGCCCCTCCCCCTCAGTGTTGAAACCTGCCCCTAGTGGACACTCAGAGAACTGACGCGTCTCTTGCTTGTACGCGACCCACATCCATCTGCACGTGACATAAATCACGTACACTCCAGTAAGGGAATATCAGATGTACAGTGTGAAGCCTAGTACGAGGACGATCGTGGCAGAGACTCAAGAGAACTGGAGCGAAATGTCCAAACAAGCACCAGCAGAGAGGTTGGTAACCAGGAAGAGCAGCCGACCTTCTACATCTTCGGCCGTACCTTGAAGAATTTTTTTAAAAACAGCACCTTTCGAATGCGCCGCAAACGAGCTAATGGCTTTCAAAAACTCATCAACTTCAACATGAACGTTTGAAAATAACATAAGTGCAAAACTTTTGAGACGGATAAATGCACCTCTCCCGTTTCCTCGTCCACCTCAGGCAGTGGCGTGCACGGACATTTTGAAGGGCAGGGGCGAAAAGGAAAGAAACAGGGCACATATAGTGCGTCCTCGCCACTGAAGAGGGCACTTTAGCACATGTTTTGGCTCCTAGAGGGCACTTTAACACGTGTTTGGCTCCTAGAGGACACTCTAGCACACGTTTTGGCTCCTAGAGTGCACTTTAGCACACGTTTTGGCTCCTAGAGGACACTTTAACACACGTTTTGGCTCCTAGAGGACACTTTAGCACATGTCTTGGCTCCTAGAGGACACTTTAGCACACGTTTATGCTCCTAGAGGACACTTTAGCACACATTTTGGCTCCTAGAGGACACTTTAGCACAGGTTTTGGCTCCTAAAGGGCACTTTAGCACATGTTCTGGCTCGTAGAGGGCACTTTAGCACACGTTCTGGCTCGTAGAGGGCACTTTAGCACACGTTCTGGCTCGTAGAGGGCACTTTAGCACATGTTCTGGTAATCGTCATTATGGCCTTTAGAAAATTGTATTTTAAGGAGGTGGGGTAGTGCGCGATAGGCCTCCTGTGGCGTGGCCTCAGCATTTACATTACTTTAATACTTACTTACTTAGCAGTTTTGAAATCTGTACTTTTATACTTGAGTCAAAAGCTTGAGTTGATGCATCTGCAGAAGTCTCTTAAAACCCTAGTATCTGTACTTCTACTTGAGTAATGAACTTGAACACTTCTGACACCACAGCAGAGGCAGCTGTGATGCTGACGGTGTGTGTTGTGTTGTGTGTGAGTCTGTTGCTGTGATGCTGACGGTGTGTGTTGTGTTGTGTGTGAGTCTGTTGTTGTGATGCTGACGGTGTGTGTTGTGTTGTGTGTCAGTCTGTTGTTGTGTGTGAGTCTGTTGTTGTGATGCTGACGGTGTGTGTTGTGTTGTGTGTCAGTCTGTTGTTGTGATGCTGACGGTGTGTGTTTGGTTGTGTGTCAGTCTGTTGCTGTGATGCTGACGGTGTGTGTTGTGTTGTGTGAGTCTGCTGTTGTGATGCTGACAGTGTGTGTCAGTCTGTTGTTGTGATGCTGACGGTGTGTGTTTGGTTGTGTGTCAGTCTGTTGCTGTGATGCTGACGGTGTGTGTTGTGTTGTGTGTCAGTCTGCTGTTGTGATGCTGACGGTGTGTGTTGTGTTGTGTGTCAGTCTGTTGTTGTGATGTTGACAGTGTGTGTCTTGTTGTGTGCGAGTCTGCTGTTGTGATGCTGGCGTTGTGTGTTTTGTTGTGTGTCAGTCTGTTGCTGTGATGCTGACGGTGTGTGTCTTGTTGTGTGTCAGTCTGTTGCTGTGATGCTGACGGTGTGTGTTGTGTTGTGTGTCAGTCTGTTGTTGTGATGCTGACGGTGTGTGTTTTGTTGTGTGTCAGTCTGTTGTTGTGATGCTGACGGTGTGTGTCTTGTTGTGTGTCAGTCTGTTGTTGTGATGCTGACGGTGTGTGTTGTGTTGTGTGTCAGTCTGTTGTTGTGATGCTGACGGTGTGTGTTTGGTTGTGTGTCAGTCTGTTGCTGTGATGCTGACGGTGTGTGTTGTGTTGTGTGAGTCTGCTGTTGTGATGCTGACAGTGTGTGTCAGTCTGTTGTTGTGATGCTGACGGTGTGTGTTTGGTTGTGTGTCAGTCTGTTGCTGTGATGCTGACGGTGTGTGTTGTGTTGTGTGTCAGTCTGCTGTTGTGATGCTGACGGTGTGTGTTGTGTTGTGTGTCAGTCTGTTGTTGTGATGTTGACAGTGTGTGTCTTGTTGTGTGCGAGTCTGCTGTTGTGATGCTGGCGTTGTGTGTTTTGTTGTGTGTCAGTCTGTTGCTGTGATGCTGACGGTGTGTGTCTTGTTGTGTGTCAGTCTGTTGCTGTGATGCTGACGGTGTGTGTTGTGTTGTGTGTCAGTCTGCTGTTGTGATGCTGACGGTGTGTGTTGTGTTGTGTGTCAGTCTGTTGTTGTGATGCTGACGGTGTGTGTTGTGTTGTGTGTCAGTCTGTTGTTGTGATGCTGACGGTGTGTGTTGTGTTGTGTGTCAGTCTGTTGCTGTGATGCTGACGGTGTGTGTTGTGTTGTGTGTCAGTCTGTTGTTGTGATGCTGACGGTGTGTGTTGTGTTGTGTGTCAGTCTGTTGTTGTGATGCTGACGGTGTGTGTTGTGTTGTGTGTCAGTCTGTTGTTGTGATGCTGACGGTGTGTGTTGTGTTGTGTGTCAGTCTGCTGTTGTGATGCTGACGGTGTGTGTTGTGTTGTGTGTGAGTCTGCTGTTGTGATGCTGACGGTGTGTGTCGTGTTGTGTGTCAGTCTGTTGTCCTAGGCAGCACCACCACAGCGTTGGGAATAACCACTGCCGTCCCCGAGGCCTCTGCTATGGAGAAGATCAGCATCAAACTGAACAACCTCCACCTGGAGTACTCTCCCCAGAAAAAGATCGATCTGATGCTGAAGGCCTGCAAGATCATCTATGACTCCATGTCTGTCAGCAGCCCAGGTCAGAACCCCGTAACTGTCGCCGTGCTGCCTATAAACTGTACAGTTGAAGCGGAAAATGACTTTCCCCTCAGGATGTCCATAGATCTTCAACCACTTGTCCCTAACGGGGTCGGGGCTGACATCAGGCGTGGGGCGGGGTACACCTGGACAGGACGCCAGTCTATCACAGGACACATGGAGACAAACAGAACATAAAGTCTCAAAATCTAAAGTCATGAGCATTAGGGCGCCCTCCCACTGTGCCTCCGTCCCGTGCCCCGTGCTTTAGGGTCCTTGTCCCCCCCTCCAGGCCCGTTTGTACTCACACTACCTGGGCCTCGGAGAATGATTCTTGCTGCCTATACGTCATCACGCTGTAACACGTCACACGCATTGATGACGTCATGGCGATGCGTGGCTTTGTTTCCAGATCTTTCCGTAGACCTCTGAGTTTTTGTGCGTCTTGTCGACTGTTTTTGAATCTTTTCATCGACCAAATCTGCAGTAAACACTCCACCTCCGCATCACACCAACGTGAACCTTTCACCGCCATTGTTTTAAATGTCCGCGCATGGTCCCTCCTTCTTTTTTCTATGTCCCAACAGGCGCACAGGAAATGACCTCAGAACCGCCGTAGGCCTCGTGCTCGTACACGTGCGCATGCTCGTGCTCGTACACGTGCAAACGTGCTTTACTAAAGCCCACCTCTCCCAAACGGGCCGTGGACGGCAAGCGTGCCGCTCCTAGGCGCGGTACGGTTGCACTCACACTGGTCAAAGGAACCAGACTTTAGCCGTGACACGTTCTGGTGCACGTTACGGATGAACAGTGTGAGTGCGCCCTTGGAGTCCTTCTCAGGCTGACACGACATGAATAATACAGAAACAATACTCTGAACCATTAGGTCAAATAACAATAAAGGAGCAAAGTGTGAAAATTCGACACTCTCTGTTCTAGATACGATTCATTTATATTAACTTGCAGCATTTCCGTCCACCTGTTTGGAGTCAGTCTGTGCAACTTTAACGGTCCCCGCTTAAAAGAAATCTCGTCCACATGAAAACGCAAAATCCACCTCTGTCAGGTGGTCACGTCTAGAGCGCTCCACACGTCTGCAAGGATACAACTGACTGTTCACCGTCCCACAGTGTGACGTCAAACAACGGTCCTCCTCTCCACCCATGACCGCTGAAACCAGTTCACCCTGGACTCCCTGGGTCAGAACTGCGGTTACGTGTGGATGAAAGAACAAACCGCGCAGAAACACACGCTTTCAAAAACACCCACGTTCGCGTGGACGGCCCCTCACAGATGCAGAGAATAGATGGTGACACCGCAGCCTGCTGTGACCATCGGCCTCTGCCAACACACGCCCTCCCCCTGCGCCGGGGGGGGACCAGGGCACCCCGCCCCCTGTCTGATCCTTGTCTCATCTATGGTCTTATAACCGAGGGGGCCGGAACAAACAAATGTCATATCCGTATATATATTTTATCTGCTGTTTTTAGACTAACATGAGTACGTGTGTGTGTGTGTGTGTGTGTAGGGCGGGCCCACGGTGCTGATGACTTCCTGCCTGTAATGATGTATGTCCTGGCCAGATCCAATCTGTCGGCCCTGCAGCTGGATGTTGAATACATGATGGAGCTGATGGACCCATCATTAGCACTAGGAGAAGGTACCCAGGAAATACCTTGTTTTTCCTGTAGCTGTGTCTTTACGTTTACCACATTATTGATCATGCCCGTGTGTGTGTGTGTGTGTGTGTGTGTGTGTGTGTGTAGGGTCCTATTATCTGACCACCACCTACGGGACTCTGGAGCACATTAAGACTTTTGACCAGCAGAGGTCAGCAACACGGCAGCTCAGCAGAGAGGTGCAGGACTCCATCCACCGCTGGGAGAGACGACGCACGCTCAACCAGGAACGCATGGCTCAGGGATCTGTCCGGGTACACACACACACACACACACACACACACACACACACACACACAGGACTCACAGTGACTCACCTCCTCAAAGAGACCACCAGGATCGGTGTGTGATGCTTCCAGTTTAAAGGCTCAAAGACTATTGTGATTAAAATGTGATATCCGTCACCAATGCTTAGACGTGAGAGACACACTGATACGTGTCCCATGTATTGTGCTTATGTTTGGGGAAATATAAGCACAATAAAGCACAGAAGAGTCACATGCGGCTGCTTGGTCAGGAACCAAGTCTTTAACGTTCTGGATTCCTCTTTTTCAACGTGCAGGAAACAAAACTACATTGTTAGGTTCATAAAAATATGGTTGTTTGGGTTCAAATAAGTGCGTTTGTCATGTAATTCACGTGCGTGACGTTAGTTAAAGCTGTACTCTGTACGTTTTTAATCTATTTTATTGTTTTTTAAGCTTCTATCCATCAAATAATGAGTTAAAACCATGGCGACTGATCATGTGACCCACTAATGAAAACACTTGTTGCCGAGTTTTACAATATCGTGTCTGTGGAGACGTTCCCTCTCTAGATGTAAACGAGCCGCCGTGTTAGCGACCCTGCTGACAGCAGTCGCTCTGTCGGCCCAGATCGTCACTAACTGTTAAGCTGTGTTCGCTTGTAATCAGAAATCTGGAACTTCCAACTTCTGAGTCAGAGCAGCACTGGGAAACTGATACAGGTGCAGTCAATTCTGACCATACAACATTATATTTAAGTTCAGAAAGTGTATCACACTCAAAAACATCACATATTCACAAGCATGTATATAAAAACACACATAAAATATACATATATATATATTTATATATATTCAAGTCAGCGTTGACCTTTGGTTTCACATTGGACACGAACCGCGGTCTCCATGTTTCTTTGACCCACCCCCTTCCTAAACAGACTCTGTGCTCTTTATACGACGTCATCTCACCACACCGCGGCGAGCAGTTGAAACTCTGTCTCAGACACTAAAGGGTGCCTATTGGATCAGTATCAGATGCTGAGGCCCACTGATCGAGCCGTCGTATTTGACGAGCTGGGCGTGAGAACGGGATGGAACAGACTCCCATGCTGTAGAGAAACATGCTGAGATGTGTCCGTGCAGTTGTCTTTGTCCAACTCTCCGTGTGTTTCTGTCCTGCAGGACTTTCTGACGGTGTGTTGTCCAGAGATTGGAACCAACCCCAAAACCCTGGGAGTCCTCCCCACCACCACAATGCACCAGCTGGCTGAGCAGTGCGCTGCACGCTTTGAACAAGGTAAACGTTCACAGTTCAGATCCAGACCTCAGACAAAGAACACGATTTTCATAGATACTCTCAAATTCATTATATATCAAAGGGACACACTAAAGGTGGAATCTGTTGAATGCCTCCATGTTTCTCTTCCCCAGACTCCTTCATCCTCAGCGTGTACATGGATGGCGTCCACCAGCCCCTGGCTCCCACGGAGCTGGCCCTCAGCGTCAAGAACAGTTCCCAACCTGGAGCCTACTGCTTCGTCTATCACCCTGTCGACCAACACATCAACCCGACATGCCGCAGCTGTCCCACTGACCCGCCTCCAGCTCCTCCTGGACAAAACGCTTTCCCTGCTGACTTCACAGCTGTCAACGCCGTGGAGCCAGAGGCGGAAGAGGAGAGTCTGATTAGCTTGTAACCGCTCCAGTTGGTGACTGCATCAACAAACGAAATCAGTGTTTTAACCTCAGGTCAGACTTAAACGTTGATCTGAACGAAGTATGACTTAACCTGACTCTCGCCAGATGCATTTCGACTCCTCCTCGCTCTCCTCAACCATCCGGGGTCGCTCCAGAGGAAAGTGGTTTCAGGAGGTCGAGCCAATCAGGAGGTTTTTACCGATGTGACGTAGCGGAGAAGGGACTGTTGTGATTCAGACAACAATGGCGGCTCTCATGGAGGAAGCAGGCGTCAACATGGATGCTGCTGTTTCATCCGTGTTCTCCGATCCAGAGAATCTTTCTTCTTTGAGGGCGCCCTCCCACTGTGCCTCAGTCCCGTGCCCCGTGCTTTAGGGTCCTTGTCCCCCCCTCCAGGCCCGTTTGTACTCACACTACCTGGGCCTCGGAGAATGCTTCTTGCTGCCTATACGTCATCACGCCGTAACACGTCACACGCATTGATGACGTCATGGCGATGCGTGGCTTTGTTTACAAAAGCGTGCAGTCTTTTGGCCACATAATTGAAAGCAGCGCAGAAAACATGGTAACGTTTTTGGCTTTGTGGGTTTTTTTGGACTCATTGTGATGCGGCACGACCTCGTTTAGTCGACGCTGCAAGGCGACAACTTGAGTTGAACCGAACGGCACAAAAGAAATTTTCTATGTCCCAACAGGCGCACAGGAAATGACCTCAGAACCACCGTAGGCCTCGTGCTCGTACACGTGCGCACGCTCGTGCTCGTACACGTGCTAACGTGCTTTACTAAAGCCCACCTCTCCCAAACGAACCGTGGACGGCAAGCGTGCCGCTCCTAGGCGTGGTATGGTTGCACTCACACTGGTCAAAGGAACCAGACCTCAGCTGTGAAACGTGCTCGGGCACGGTACGGATGGACAGTGGGAGTGCGCCCTTAAAGAACACCAGAGAACGGCTCTGAAGGCTTTTGTTGGTGGAAACCATGTCGGCTTTTCCCTTACGTCGCTCTCTTCAGCGTCACGGGTTGGTTTCCATGTGAGTGGTTGAAGTAGCACGTCAATAAAGATGACGCCCAAGTGGTTTATCCAATCATATGCAAGGATATTTGATAAGGCCACGCCTCCTGAACTCACTTTCTATGGAGCGACCCCAGATGGACGAGTGAAGCAGGAGGAACCGAACTCTTCTGAGAGTCGGGTTACGTCTGACTCCCTTCTTTTGAATTAGTTTTCCAGGCGTCACCAAAGAGAGCAGTGGTTTATGAAGACGACCCAACAAAGAGACTTCGACACGGGGTCTGGAACCCCAGCAGCTGGAGGAGGATCTGGTTTTAAAGAATGTAAAAATCCATGTTAATCTAACGCGCACATATATGATCATGTTTATACCGTCTCATTATAATGTTTGTACTTGATGACTGTCTACAGGGCTAGACCCTGAATGACTGATCATTGGTTCAGAAGTTGAATCCACAGCATTCAGATCAGTATTACTTTCTAAAACTCTTGTTTTAACTCTCTGACTCTTTAACCCTCCTGTTCCCCTCAAATGGGACCAACAGCGTTTATCCTTGGGGTCAATTTTGACCCTAGCAATTTAAACATCCAGAAAATCCTCATTAAAGATGTTACTCAAGTGTTAACGTCAGCTATTCTGTGTGTGTTTGTTGACGACCTAAATAGCGTTTTAAATTAAACACCTTCTTGTACGTACCTCCAGAATAACGGGCTGAAATATACGGAAACATATTAATTGATCTAAAATTGGATCGAGGGATATTTACTTGTGTGTGTTTTAAAGTAAATATATTATTTCTAAGTATTATTTAGTGTTATTTATAGTATTTGGAATGAAAGTAACGTCCGTTATCAAGGAGAGTATCGCGTGTTACGTTCAGGGTCATTTCGACCTCAGGAAAAACAAACAATTTCAAACATTTCTAAATATTTGATTTGTAAATTAGATAATAATAATAATGTTTAAATCTTTAAAATGATCAAATTAACCCAAAGGAACAACGCTGCGACAAGGACAATGAAAAAATCTAATCATGTCAATGTATGGTTTTCCCAGTTGTCCTCATAAAATTAGGAAAAATATAAAGAAATGACGTCAACCGTGTGTTGAGAGATGTCAAACTATGAACTGACCCAGAGGAGAACAGGAGGGTTAAACTCGTGCTGCAAACTTGATGTAAAGCCGTTAAAGTAGCAGCTGCTGTATACGGGCAAAAACGTTCATTCGTCCAAATTTCCCATTAAGCATCAAGACGTCTCATTCCATATTTGACTGTTACTTTTTCTGAACTGTAAATAAATTTACACTTTTAAAAATGCTGTTTTCTTGCTTTAAAACGTAACTTCTTACACTAAAGGGGTAAATCAGCCCATAACCATGTATAACTGAGTACAAACATCTAAGGGAAGTGACTTGAACAAGCCATTTATTTTAGATCAGGGGTGTCAAACTCAGGCCCGTGGGCCAAATCTGGCCCTCGGTGTAATTATATTTGGCCCCTAAGATCATATCCAGGTTCTGTGAGAGCTGGCCCGTGAGTTTAAAGCACATCCACGTCTACTTTTCTGTTCACACACATGAGCATCCATGCTCCCAGTCTCTACAGACACACTGAATCCACCCCTCCCCAAAAACGACCCAAAGAAAGATGGAGGACAGGAGCTTTCAGCAGATGATCTGTGTGTGAAGGTAAAGAGCTGTTTGTCACCGTGGCTGTGACCAAAGAATCAAACAGAAGAAACACCACGACAAGAACAAGGAGCTGCACTGGAAAGGTTCAACGTTACACATCTGGAGAGAAGGAACACATGCACATTTGCAGGATTTTTTAGTAAATATTGAGTTTGGCCCGAAACTTTGTTCCATTTTTTAAATTTGGCCCCCTGTGATTTGGAGTTCGACACCCATGATTTAGATTTTGACCGTTTCAAACAGACGTAAGTTACATGCAAGAGACTTTGTCTAAAATGGAGGACGAAACAGGAGGCAGTGCTGATGTCCCTGTGATTGTAGATCGTACAGCTTCTACCGCATAAATATCCCAAATAAATTGAAAGAATCATATTATAAAATCATGGTTAATGGACTTCTATAGCGCCTTTCTAGTCTTCTGACTACTCAAGGCGCTTTCAATGCTTATATAGGCGACTGTATGCTAACAAGTTCGCCATATCGAGTTTAAAGTAGCCTCTCCATCGAGGTCCGTCCTCTCAACTTGATCCAGTCGTCCTCACCTACAGGAGTTGTATGTATGTGACGTTGGGGGGGAGGGAGATACGTCCCTTTTTCCTTTTACTGATTTGGATACAAATCGATCTAGATGCAAATGGCCGTGGCTTATGTGGCTTATAGATCCGTTTGGACCATAAACTGCATAAGGGGTGACTACGACTCAGTGGAAGAGTGGGTCGTCCTCCATTCGAGAGATTGGCAATTCGATCCCTACCTCCCCCGGTCCACATGTCGAAGTGTGCTTGGGCAAGACACTGAACCCCAAATTGCTCCCTGTGCTGCACATGGGTGTGTAAATGTGTGTGAATGGTTACATTAGATGGTCTGTAGATGTCCACTGCCATCAGTGTGAACGTCTGTGTGAATGTGACAAACACTGTGAAAGCATCTTGAGTAGTCAGAAGACTAGAAAGTCACTATATAAGTACAAGTCCATTTACCATTTAAAAAAATGGACGTAGCGTCTCCGTCGGGGTCCGTTCTCTTAACTTGATCCAGTCGTCCTCACCTACATGAGTCTCCATCTTGTCACATTCACACACACATTCACACTGATGCAGTGGACGTCTACAGAACATCTTAACTAACCATTCACACCACATTCACACACCCATGCGCAGCACGGGGAGCAATTCAGGGTTCAGTGTCTTGCCCAAGGACACTTCGACATGTGGACCGGGGAAGGTGTGGATCCAACCGCCAATCTCATGAATGGAGGATGACCCACTCTTCCACTGAGTCACAGTCGCCGCAATATTTACCCCACTTCCCCCGATTGAAGAAGAAACTATGATGCGTTTACTCTGGGAGTGTCAGTGCAGTCACTTCATTAAAACTGGAAGCAAAAGACCTGATTACCAAGACAATACAGTGGATTAATGTCAATTTACTAATTCTACAAGGAAAATTTCATATCCGTAAAACTAAATTCTCCAAGTCTTAACTTTAATCCCTTCAGAATTGTAATTACAGCACTCAAACACTTTGGTGACGATGGCTCCGATGAGAATCCAGGTTCCGTGAGGTGACGCTTCTTTGTCTCTGAAGCTCGTTAGTCTCCGTTGTGAAACCATTGTTAAGGCCAGCTGCTTCCTGTCCGCAGGCCATTATTTCCAGCCAGGCCCGTAATGAGCTACTTAAATGGTAACAAGCTTCCTGTATGACACGACTGTGCAGCATCTCCACCGTTTCCCCTTTTGTCTTGTTTCCATTTCAGGAGGCATCGACGCGCAGAGAACTTTTCATGACCCGGGGGCAAAGGATCAAATATACGTGCGCGAACACACGCATACGTCTTTTTTTTTATCACTTCCTGTAAAGTGGATGTTTGGAGATGGAGGGTTTCTCGATACTGACATACTAATAAGGTGTCTTCAGTGACGGCCGACTCTTCCACTAAAACAAGTGTGGACAAACATCAGCTTTAACAAAGCCAGAGGACATTATGACGGACGTTCGCTGGGATCGGAGATGATTATTATGGTTTTCTCGGTGCTCAAGGCGCTTTACAGAGTCCAGGGTCCCTTCATTCACATGGACGTACATGGTGATGGTGAACTACGTAGTAGTCACAGCTGCCCTGGGGCAGACTGACGGAAGCGTGGCTGCTAATCAATGTTCTTTTGTCCTTAAACAGGTTTAATGATGCTGTGTAAACGGCCTGTTTAACATGGGGCTCAATGAGAAACTGCTCTGTTATGAAACCTGCCCCTAGTGGACACTCAGAGAACTGACGCTGACGGAGCTTCCTGATTGGATCAAACAGGAAGTCTCTTGCTTGTACGCGACCCACATCCATCTGCACATGAGATAAATCACGTACACTCCAGTAAGGGAATAGCAGACGTACAGTGTGTAGCCTAGTACGAGGACGATCGTGGCTCAAGACTCGAACTGGAGCGAAATGTCCAAACAAGCACCAGCAGAGAGGTTGGTAACCAGGAAGAGCAGCCGACCTTCTACATCTCTGACTGTACCTTGAAGAATTTTTTTAATTGTTGGACGCAAAAACACCTTTCGAATGCGCCGCAAACGAGCTAATGGCTTAAAAACTCAACAACTTCCTGATTGGATCAAACAAGAAGTCGCTGTGGTGGGGGGTTGACGAAATATCAGTCAAGGGTTACATGGTGGTGTCGTGGTTAGCACTGTCGCCTCACAGCGAGAGGGTTCGTGGTTTGAATCCCGGCTGGGGCCCTTCTGTGTGGAGTTTGCGTGTTCTCCCCGTGTCTGCGTGGGTTTTCTCCGGGTTCTCCGGTTTCCTCCCACAGTCCAAAGACGTGCAGGTGTTGGGTTCATTGATGACTCTAAATCACCCGTAGGTGTGAATGGTTGTCTGTCTCTGTTCGTCTCTATGTGTCCTGTGATAGACTGGCGTCCTGTCCAGGGTGGACCCCGCCTCACGCCCGATGTCAGCTGGGATCGGCTCCAGCCCCCCCGTGACCCCGACCCCGGGATAAGCTGTTGAAGATGAATGAATGAATGAATGAAACATCAGTCAAGTTATCGCAGAGTGAGTTAATCGATCCATTTCACATGGTTTTGTTGTGTCTTATTATAATATTCAATAATGAAACACACACATCATATAATGATTCTTCCTTCTGTGTGAACAAGGTGAGACAGTCGTCAGGAGAGAAATCCAGTGTTTGCTCCACCTGTGAGAGTATGAATGAAGAGCCCCATGTGTATATATATATAAATAAATACACACACACAAGCACTATAATGATTTTCAGTAATAAGATGGTGGACTCTCACAACGGCTCCATGACTAAGTCTTTGAAACAGGACACTAACAAGCTAACAGCACTTCCACTAGGGCCCGTCCTCCAGCGCGCTGAACTCAAAGTTGCCTTGATCTGGCGAAGGGTGAGCATGCTTGCGTATGTGTGGGTGGTTTGGGGGGGGGGTAAAACACTCCAGTCCAGGGTATATAAGTATGTACGACAAGAAACCCATACATTACAACCACCGTAGACTTGCACACAGCCACTCAGAGAAGCAACCAGCGCTGCAAACGCAACAAAAGCACAAGTTTTAGATCCAAACCCCTTTTTTATTAAGAGGAGACAGGAGAATAAATATGTGGTAAACAGGAAGCAGCAGTCGTTTCACCCTGGAATATATCTGCGCACGTGTGTAACCTTTAACTTCTGAAGTCCAGCCGTGAGAGACTCGTTGCTGGTACGGACGTTTAACAGACAGACCGACCGACCGACGCGTCCACCTGAGGAGCAGGTAAGAAATCAGCCAACAGCGACTTCATCGAATCCCAAAACCGACACCTTTGCATGGAGCTCATTTCACTTTTACCTGTGTTGTGTTAGTCAATCATTTCCACCCCTGGATGCATGCACAGAAGTATGTTCGTACGGATTGAGACCATTAAATGTTTTTGGTTTCAGATTTTCAAAGATAGCTGGGTTGCATTGTTTAAAAATGGGATTTACTGGTTATTCAATTCAATTCAATTCAGTTCAATTTTATTTACAGTGCAAGATCATAACAGCAGTGATCTCAGGACACTTTACAGAGTAGGTAAAGACCACACTCTGTGACTTATATATGATTTACAGAGACCCAACAATTCCCCCGTAGAGTACGGTGGCGTTGAAAACCTTCACTATAACAGACAGGAACGTCAGACAGACCCAGCTCTGTGGAGGACGCACATCTGTCTGCACCGGAGAGAGGAAGAGAAGGAGAGAGAGAGAGAGAAGACGGACAGATGGACAGAGAGAGACAGAGACAGACCCACTTCAAGTAACTATAATAATATCTATAGTAATGTGAATATGACTTATTAATAAAGCAGAACAGTAGAAACAAGCACAGCTGAGGTGATAGATTATAACTGCAGTGGGAAGCGTCATGCAGGACCACGGCAGCAGGCACCACAACCATCAGCAGAGACCTACACACAGGACCACGGCAGCAGGCACCACCACCATCAGCAGAGACCTACATACAGGACCACGGCAGCAGGCACCACCACCATCAGCCGAGACCTGCACACAGGACCACGGCAGCAGGCACCACCACCATCAGCAGAGACCTACACACAGGACCACGGCAGCAGGCACCACCACTATCAGCAGAGACCTGCACACAGGACCACGGCAGCAGGCACCACCACCATCAGCAGAGACCTGCACACAGGACCACGGCAGCAGGCACCACCACCATCAGCAGAGACTGATGAGACATGAATGATACAGACAGAGAGGAGAGAAGCTCAGAGGACCAGGAACAGGATGATCCCCCGGCAGACTCGGGCATAGCTGAAGGCGCGTAGCTGTGAGCTTTATCAAAGAGGAACGTTTTAAGTCTACTCTTAAATATGGGGACAATGTCTGTCTCCAGAATAGCACTTGGGAGCAGTGGCTAATAATCACGTGTTAGTACCTGCTCAGATGAGTGACTCTGGTCGAGGGGGCGTGTCTGGACCACCGGACTTCTCATTGACTGGTTATCGTCACGCAGTTCTGCGTTTCCATGGACGGTGGCCATGCTTGATGCGTTTCCCCTGGCGTATGGCTTCAAACAGTGCCGACACACTGTCCCGGTTTGATCCACTCACCTCTTTCCTCCATCATTGTACTTGACAGTGAAGCCAAAACGCTCCCAGGGGACACGGGATAAAAATGACGCCTCTGTTCCTCTGCTCGCCGTGACCACGCTGCTCTGAACAAGTGCGTGGACTGAACATGTTCGCACAAGATCGTGTTCAAATGTAAAGAAACGTTGACGTGTGAGAGTGTTTCATATTTCTTTCATTGTAAAAACTGATATTTATTAACAATGAACCAAGGTTTTATTGTTTTATTGTGTTGTTAGTTTGAACTTTAAACACACATCTCGTGTAACTTGCATTGTTGTTAAGGAAGCATCTCTTTTTTTTAAGGATGTCCGATTTAATCGCTTTCCCACGAACGTCCTTCCTGTTGCTTTGCATTCTGGGTATGACCTCGGTGACGTCCGGCTTTCCTCAACCTCGACTGCCTCTCAGGTGGGTGCTCGCTAACTCTCATCCAGGCTGCAGCGAAATATGACTTTTAAACGCTTTGGAGTGAATAAACACCAAGATAACAGCCAACTGAACAACCCAGTACCTCAGATGCATAACTTTATTTTATATAACTATTAACGGGGAAATCCAGGAGAGATGCTAACAGCCACATGCGGCTAACAGTGATTAGCTCGGGGCAGCAACAGGCCCCCAGGACCGGCGCTCTCGTCTTATGCCACCATGGCGCACTCACACTGTCCATCCGTACCGTGCCCAAGCACGTTTCACGGCTAAAGTCTGGTTCCTTTGACCAGTGTGAGTGCAACCGTACCGCGTCTAGGAGCGGCACGCTTGCCGTCCACGGCCCGTTTGGGAGAGGTGGGCTTTAGTAAAGCACATTTGCACGTGTACGAGCACGAGCGTGCGCACGTGTACGAGCACAAGGCTCTGAGGTCATTTCCTGTGCGCCTGTTGGGACGTAGAAAAAAGAAGGAGGGACCATGCGCAGACATTTCAAACACAAACAAAGCAGCATCAGCGTAGTTAGTGAAGCCAGAGTTTATTAAAGAGTGTTTTAAAGATTTACCTACTGGCCCCTGTACCAGCTCCTCTCATAGTAAAGTCCATTACAGTGGAAGGAGCCCATTGGTGCTTTGTTGTGTGTGTAGGGACTCTTCTCATGCTGCTGCAGAGGTTTGCTGTTATTTTCAGCAGCATTAGTGGTTAAAAAAGACCTTTGAATGCCTTCACCGTGCTGCCCCGAGCTAATCACTGTTAGCCACATTCATGGTTCCAGGTATCTTTGGTGTACAGCCAACAGTCAAAGAGGCACAGAAACAACAAATATCAAACATAAAACATGATAAAAGCAAATCACTTTTTCCCGCGCTCTTTGACTGATCGCAGCAGGAACGAGGGATTTTTCTCCAAATGCATTTGTCGAAAAGGACCCTTTTACACCTTAATTTCCCTTTAACCATTCTTTAACATCTGATTCCAGAAGTCCGGACGATTCAGAGGAAGCTAAACCCGAGGACTGGGACGTCCTCTTCCCCTCCATCTCTCTCCGTGATTGGAGCATTCAGATGATGTCAGCGCCCGGCCTCGGCGCAGCAGCCGATAGCGAGGCAGGACTGATGAGGGAGGCGTGGCTGTTCGCCCCCGAGAGGGCGGAGTCCAGGTAACTGCACAGAGATCAACAGTGAGGTTTTCCAGAAGTGATAATCCCATTCATACTCTGAATCAGGAGTTTGATTATTAGCTATGTCTTCACCATCAAAGGTACCTAACGCGAGCTGTGAGATCGTCAAACGGCGGTTTATACGGCTGTAGGAGACACAAGTCTGAATAATACCAACCTTGATTTAAGGAAAACAGGTTTTATTGGTGATGGAGACGCACTAAACCACCCATAATCCAAAGCGTACTGTGGTGGGGCTCACTGTTACCATGGAAATGTTAATCTGCGAACCCCTGAATGGCTGATGAGCTGCTAACACCGAACTCTTTGGTCACTTAGGGCGCACTCACACTGTCCTTCCGCACCGCGACCCGGACTTTAGGGTACTTGTCCCCCCTCCCTCTCCCCCCCGTGCCCCAGCCCCGTTTGTACTCACACTGCCTGGGCCGGCCAATGCTTTTTGCTGTCCATACGCCATCACGCCGTAACACGTCACACGCATTGATCGCGTGTGTGTGGCTTTGTTTCCAGATCTTTCCGTAGACCTCAGAGTTTTTGTGCGTCTTGTCGACTGTTTTTGAATCTTTTCATCGACCAAATCTGCAGTAAACACTCCACCTCCGCATCACACCAACGTGAACCTTTCGCCGCCATTGTTGTTGTTGTTAAATGTCCGCGCATGGTCCCTCCTTCTATTTACATGTCCGAACAGGCGGACATAACGATACTGCCGTAGGGCTCGTGCTCGTACATGTGCAAACGGCTCCGCTAAAGCCCACCTCTTTCAAGCGGGCCGTGGACGGCGGGTGCACTCACACTGCTTAAAGGTACTAGACTTTAGCTGAAAAAACTGTTTTGGCCGCGGCCAAAAGGACAGTGTGAGTAGGCTCTTAGTCTTGTACCTTTTGCCCTTCTTTCATTCATTCATTCATCTTCAACCGCTTATCCCTGTCGAGGTTGCGGGGGGGGGGGGGGGCTGGAGCCGATCCCAGCTGACATCGGCCGTGAGGCGCGGTAGACTGTATAAAAAATGGACGCAGGTGGTCGAGGTGCGTTCTCTCAACTTGATCCAGTTGTAATTGGAACTTGTCAGACTTTGACTCCGCCTCATTTCCTCTGACCAAAAAAGGGCATGTATGTATTGTTGGGGGGAGGGGCGTACGTCCATCTGGCTGACGTTTACCTCCGAGGAGAAGTGAGGGCCAGAGGCTAGCTGTCACTCAAGAGGCCACGCCCCTAATTATTCATAAACTTTAACCTCCAATCAAATAAAAACTAGCCCCTCCCCCTCAGTGTTGTCATGGAGATGTGAGCTAAACACACAGACTAGAATGTTCTTTTGTCCTTAAACAGGTTTAATGATGCTGTGTAAACGGCCTGTTTAACATGGGGCTCAATGAGAAACTGCTCTGTTATGAAACCTGCCCCTAGTGGACACTCAGAGAACTGACGCTGACGGAGCTTCCTGATTGGATCAAACAGGAAGTGGCTGTGGGCGGGGCTTGTGCTATAGACTGTCTGTATAGTGCACCATAATCAAAGTAAAGGCTATTTCATGACCTTAAAGTGTCTCGAGTTGAAATAAAAAAACACCTCAGCAGTGAGATCTACATGTTTCTGACTCTCGGTCTCGGTTCTGTGTTTCTCCAGCATGGAGAGGGCGTGGCCTGCCGCTGAATGGTCGTCCCAGGGCGCCGGCACGGTGAAGAGGAACATGGTGGTGGCCGACGACGCCGCCTTCAGAGAGAAGAGTAAACTGCTCACCTCCATGGAGAGACAGAAGTGGCTCAACTCCTACATGCAGAAACTGCTGGTGGTGAACTCGTCCTCCTGAGAATCGACTCTTCTCAAACCGCCTCTGCGCCCCGAACCGGCAAAAAGCTTTTTTAAGGGGTACCCCAAAGCCCCGTCCATACGTACAGGGGCTCCTTTAACCCTCCTGTTCTCCTTAGGGTCAATTAGACCCCATTCAATGTTGAACATCTCTAACTACATTCTTAACATCATTTGTTTTTGCTTTATATTTTATGACTTTTCCTAATTTAACGGGGAAAACTTAAAATGGACATGAGTCTGATGATGTGCTCGTTATCAAGCAGCTGAAGCTCGTCACAGGTTGATTATTGTTAGACGCAGGTGTGTTAGACTCAGGTGTGTTAGACTCAGGTGTGTTAGGGTAGGGAGGGACCTAAAACATGCAGGACAGAGGCTCTGCAGTGACTTTCAGTGACCTAACATGCAGTTTGAGTGTGGACGACAGGCGAAAATACACATTTTACATATTCATCGCTAGTAGCATGTTCCCTATGTTCACATACAAAGTGGGGAACATAGGACGGTAACCTGTGTAGGGACTCTTCTCATGCTGCTGCAGAGGTTTGCTGTTATTTTCAGCAGCATTAGTGGTTAAAAAAGACCTTTGAATGCCTTCACCGTACTGCCCCGAGCTAACCACTGTTAGCCACATTTAGCTGTTAGCGACTCTCCTCGATTTCTCTGTTAATACTTTAAAAAAACGGTCTGGACGGATGATTTGATGCGTTAGTGCAGAAAAAGACGATGATTTTGCGACGGAATTACACTTTAAGCAGAATAAGAAGTAAAAACTCTTCTCACCTCCAATTTAATGTGATGTAGGAATTTTATTTTATTCATTTCATTGGATTCATTTAAAGTCTTTCTGTGAATAAGATAAAAATCCAAACTACAAATGTTTTAATGTGCGTGTAAACACTGAGGACGGCCTGTGTATCTGAGGAGTCATGCGTTCATGTTCTGGTCCCTTTGTAACGTTGTTCCAAACATAATGTATAAAGCTTATCATCATCTTCAGCCAGTTGTTGAAAGTTTCCTTGTGAAAGAAGAAAATAAAAGAACTGAAAAACTATATTGTGGTCGTTTCTGACTGAATGAATGAGCAGTTCGAAGTCTACGGTG
>NC_139837.1:2176239-2193739 GCF_963691815.1 Echiichthys vipera | reverse complement strand
AATAAGATATAAGTTAAAAGGAGAAAATCTAAAAAACATTTATTAATTTAGCAAAAAGCGTTGGTGAACAGGAAGCTTTAAGGTCTTTTTACTGTATGTTTATGTGAATGCTGCTGCAGCAGAGCCTCCATCTGTTTGGAGACAAAAGCATGTATTCATTTTTTAGGGCCCGAGCCCCTGACACTGAAAGTGCGAGGAAACCTGTTGTTTTTGATGAAAGTATTATTATTTTTCCACAGCGCTGTGTCATTTTTGAGGGGCTCAGGATGCACATGGGCTCACAGTTATTGGCGCACAGGTCAGAAGTGGGGTTTATCCCCGGTTGGGATAAAGTTCTTTTGATATTAATGGAATTTGGTGGGATGTTTTTTACGTTTTGTTCTACGACATAAAAGATGTCAGTTAACACGCCGCTGGTGTATTTTGAAGCTTGTACGTGTCTTTAAAAAAAGTTAAAAGACCTAAAAGCTGCTAACAAGTGGCTAAATGAGACTAATACGCCGTAGAAATGAAATCAGCTGGAAGTCAGTGGTTAGTTCGTTTATAACCTAACGTTAGCTTTTTACTTCTGGACATAAAAGAAATCCTAACATGGTTTTAATTTATGAACATAATCTTGAACAGAACATGTAAGTAAATTTTATAAGTGAGAAGGTCGAACGAAGATACTTCAATAGTATTTATTTCAAATATCAAAATAACAAATAAACACGTCACAACTGTTTGTACAAACATGCCTGAATAACTTAAATAATTCATTTTACACAGACGACGTGTGATGTAGTTAATGCAAACGTTAACACGCATTAACTTTAGTGTCACAACTTAAAGAGAAACAGGAACAAGGAACCAAACGTTACCTAGAACTGACAAAAACAACAACACAGGAGACCAGTTTCAGACGTAAAGAGCAGGACCTCAGACACAGCTGCTGATGTTTTTCGGTCACTCAGCTGCGTTTGCTCCTCAGTTCTGCCCAAAGGCTGTTGCAGTGTAGCTGGAGATGGTCCCTTCATGTGCCGTGAGAAGTAAACGCTAAGCTAACCTCCCAGTTTAGTGCTAATGCTGCTTAGAACCTGAGAAGTCAGAGTTTGGTAAAAGACCGATTTCAGCGTATTTTTTCCGTGTGTAACAACTATTAACGGAGAAATCCAGGGGAGTCGCTAACAGCCGGACGTGGCTAACAGTGATTAGCTCGGGGCAGCACGGTGAAGGCATTCAAAGGTCTTTTTTAACCACTAATGCTGCTGAAAATAACAGCAAACAGTCCCTACACACACACAACAAAGCAGCAATGGGCTCCTTCCACTGTAATGGACTTTACTATGAGAGGAGCTGGTACAGGGGCCAGTCTTTAAAGTCTTTAAAACACTCTTTAATAAACTCTGGCTTCACTAACTACGCTGCTGCTGCTTTGTTTTGTGTGTAGGGACTCTTCTCATGCTGCTGCAGAGGTTTGCTGTTATTTTCAGCAGCATTAGTGGTTAAAAAAGACCTTTGAATGCCTTCACCGTGCTGCCCCGAGCTAATCACTGTTAGCCACATTCGGCTGTTAGCGACTCTCCTGGATTTCTCCGTTAAAAATGGTCTCGATGTCTTATTTGTTTATTTTGTTTGCTGAAAATGACCCTGGGGTGGTTTAGTACCACAGCAGGACGCAGCTACTTCCTGGATATTTAATTTGTGGTTGACATTAAAATGTTTCCCTTACTTCTTCTAAGCATCGATCGTCCCACTGCCTCGTACGATATGATGCAGCTGTAGCATCATAGAGCTGATATTGAGCTTTAACTGACCGTCTCTCTGTGGAGATGACAGCGCTGGGTGTGTACAACTACCTCCTGTTAGGCTAGAGAAGGTCCAGGAGTGTGTGTCTTCTCACTAGTGTGTGTTCACCGCTGTGCTTTAGTTCATGCACGAGGAACATAGAAAGGCATTTCAAATCAAAGACACACAAACAAACAACACATGTTAAGTGTTTTTGGCCCGTGAATGGGAAAGTCCCCACAGTTTGTTTCCAGTTAACAAGAACAGTTAGCATTAGAGTGAATTTCCTTCATATTTCATAGTAAAAACCAGCGTAAAACTATAGAAACAACACATGTGTCTAAATGTCTGGTCCAAAGGCCTTAAGTTTTAACAACTGAACAGACTCTTGTGATTCTAAAACCTACACAACTGTGTATTTATTGGTGATCTTGTGCTTTTCCGCCGACAACAAAGTCTGAACTGTTGTAAAAAATCAGATTATATAAAGAAAAGCACCAAAACGAACCGTACAAAACCTAAAAAAAGGAGGACCGGGGGGTGGTAGAGTCGCAGAGAGTCGTGCTGCTCAGCTCTCTGCATCTCCTTCGTCCACTTCCTGTTTGATGACTGGGGTTCCTGGAAACAACGGGGAAAGTGATCATCGATCATTTCTTCAAATAGTTAATTATTGTTGTTACGTGTCTTGTTTTTATGGTTTCGATTTTTCACTCACTGAAGCCCTGAGAGGCAAGGTGACAAAAAACAACCTTATCAAGTTAATCTCACACATCATGAAGGCGTGTCCGCACCCCACACACACACACACACACACACACACACACACACACACACACACACACACACACACACACACACACACACACACACTGGTGAAATGCACATGACCACTAACGTTACTGCAGTTACTGTACTGTACCTACTACAGTACAGTAGGTGGAGCTCCACCTACTGTACCGGAGGAAGAGTTACTCCCTCATTTTACCATTCAACCCCCGCACATGGACACCAGGGGACTTCAATAATCTTTTTTAAGGTCACTGATGTGCATGTGAACGCCCTGATACACATTAGGTAGGTTAACCACCTTTAGTTTATGCTACCTGCAGACCACGGTCACGCTGTCGGACGTGATTAGGAATATTAAGTCACCATGTGGACTGCTGGATAAAAGCCCAACGAACATGCAGTCTCTTCACAAAATGATTTCATCAGACCGTATTACGCTGTTTCACCCAGGTCCACTCCTACGCACAGTCCCATTACGTGTTCTTACTGCTTATTTCATCCCAACAGAAGCACTTTGTTCACACATTTGCTGCTGAAACACGCTCACCGTCTAGTTTCTTCAGATTGGGAAGTCTTTTGGAGGCTTCATCCATCCAGGTTCCCTCCGCCGAGTGCTTTTCCTCCAGAGGGTTTCCAACGAACACCAGGTCCGCGAGGCACGGCAGGTCGGCCAGCCTCACAAACTCTCCTACGGGACACAGAAAACACTTCATGTACCGGACGAAAGGGATCACAGGGTTCTCATTTGTCATTTGTCTTTGTTGCTTTGTCTGTTTCAATGTGTGTTTGTTGTGTTTACCCCATTCTTTGACCAGGTTGTTGGACATGTAGAGGACTTTGAGGTTCTTCATGGCTTGAATTCCTTTCAGTTTCTCTATCAAGTTATAGGAGATCCACAGCTCTTCTAATGTGTCCCCAACGGCCTCCTGCACACACACACACACACACACACACACAGTATGTATTTAGCATGTAAGTACCGTATCTTCCGCACTATAAGGCGCACCACATTATAAGGCGCATAGAACAGACGCTACAGTGGAGGCTGGGGTTACGTTCTGCATCCATTAGATGGAGCTGCGCTAAAGGGAACGTCAACACAACAGTCAGGGGAGGTCGTCTTGTTGCTTCCTCCACTTCGGCACCATTGATTGGTTCATGTTCAACTCTCTGGCTGCTGCTCTATTCCCGTGTTCTGCTGCGTGACTAATGGCCGTGAGTGTAAACTCTGCGTCGTAAGCGTGTCTCTTAACAGGAGCCATTTTGGGCTCTTTACACAAACACACACATGGAAATGAAACGGCACGCTTCACGCAGTCGTATATCTCAACATGCACCGCGCGTTACTTCTTCTACGGGGGAAAATAGAGTCGGCGGCTGCTCACCGTAGTTGGAGACCTGTTGTGGCTCAATATTGGTCCATATATAAGGAGCAACGGGTTATAAGGCGCACTGTCGGCTTTTGAGACGTTTGAAGGTTTTTAGGTGCAACTTATAGTGCGGGAAATACGGTAATTCTGAAAAGTGATCAAACTGGGCCAAGAAAGACATAAAAGAGGTGTAAATAATAATTAATTAGTAGTTACTGTTAATTGTGTGTGGTGTCGTGTAACTCACCAGCCCAGTGAGGGCCTTGATGTTATTTCTTCCTAACGATAATATCCTCAAGTTCTCTGGAAGAACACACAAAAGGACGTCACATCATTGACTCGTGTGTGTTTGTGTGTGATTGTGTGTGTTTGTGCAGTCAGTACTCACTCAGGCCGTTGAGATTGGTTATTTTTTCGATGCAGTTTGTGGACAGCGAGAGCTTCCTGTGGAGGAAACGTACATTACGGGAGGAAGTAGAGCCGACTGGTCACTGGTAAATACACATAAAGGTTATACCCAACCCCCCCCCTCCACCACAGCGACTTCCTGTTTGATCCAATCAGGAAGCTCCGTCAGTGTCAGTTCTCTGAGTGTCCACTAGGGGCAGGTTTCATAACAGAGCACTTTCTCATTGAGCCCCATGTTAAACAGGCCGTTTACACAGCATCATTAAACCTGTTTAAGGACAAAAGAACATTCTAGTCTGTGTGTTTAGCTCAGATCTCCATGACAACACTGAGGGGGAGGGGCTAGTTTTTATTTTATTGGAGGTTAAAGTTTATGAATAATTAGGGGTGTGGCCTCTTGAGTGACAGCTAGCCTCTGGCCCTCACTTCTCCTCGGAGGTAAACGTCAGCCAGATGGACGTACGCCCCTCCCCCCAACGTCACATACATGCCCTTTTTTGGTCAGAGGAAATGAGGCGGAGTCAAAGTCCGACAAGATGGACACTCCCGTAGGCGAGGACGATTGGATCAAGTTGAGAGAACGGACCTTGACGGAGACGCTACGTCCGTTTTTTATACAGTCTATGAATTAAACTTTTCAATCGGGCAGCTACTTGAACCCAACGACATCCAAACACGAGCTAAACGGCTGATCTCATAGTTTTAAAGGCCTTTAAATGCATGCAGAAACTTTAAAAACAAAGGCTTCAAATAGCTAATACTACGGCTGACTCTACGCCAAACTAAAGGTGCTAAAAAGAACATAAAAACCAAAGCAACCGTATCTTTTAGGACTTACTCGCAGTTGGTGAGTGTGGAGAGAGAGGCGTCCATCTTCTCTATAGGAGGAACCTGACCGTACAGTTTGATGGCTTTAGTCTCACTCACTTTCTCCCCTGACTTTTCCTCCTGGACACACACACACACACACACACACACACACACACACACACACACACACACACACACACACACACACACACACACACACACACACACACACACACACACACAAAAGATGCAATTACATATGCTACAATCCAGGGGTGCAGATCCAATGTCAGGGTTGTGGGGGGGGGGGCACAAAAGTGCTTTACTTACTTGTATGAATACAAAAGTGTAATTGTATTACACAGTGTTGCATGCAGGGCTTGACATTAACACCCGCCACATGCAGGTGAATTTCAGCCGAGTTGCTCCTACTCGCTGCTTCAGCCAAAAAATATCATGATGGTCTTAAATTTAGAGATGCACCTGTATGTGATCGCTGCTTAGATGTATCGTATATAGAGTAATTATTAAGGCTGTCAATTAAAATCTAAATGTTCTAGGTTTTAAGAATTTGATGCATTTGAACTGCATTAGACTTCAGTGTTTATTGTTGCTACAGATTCATGATAATGTTAATAAATGCTGTATTCTTCAGTAGAGTTATGTCTTTAATGAATCTTCTACATCCTTGCATCATTTTTATTATGTGGATAAGAAGCTGCTCTTTGCATGAGGTATTTATGTTTCTTAATATACTTTATATACAACATTGTGGCCAGTTAGTCAAGCCCTGTTTGCACGGTGTTCTGTCTTCTCTAGGAACCAAAACGCGTGCTAAAGTGTCCTATAAGAGCCAAAACATGTGCTTAAGTGTCCTCTAGGAGCCAAAATGCGTGCTTTAGTGTCCTCTAGGAGCCAAAACGTGTGCTAAAGTGTCCTCTAGGAGCCAAAACTCGTGTTAAAGTGACCTCTAGGAGCCAAAACATGTGCTTAAGTGTCCTCTAGGAGCAAAAACGTGTGCTTAAGTGTCCTCTAGGAACCAAAACAAGTGCTTAAGTGTCCTCTAGGAGCCAAAATGCGTGCTTAAGTGTCCTCTAGGAGCCAAAACGTGTGCTAAAGTGTCCTCTAGGAACCAAAATGTGTGCTTAAGTATCCTCTAAGAGCCAAAACGTGTTCTAAAGTGCCCTCTAGGAGCATAGATGTGTGCTAAAGTGTCCTCTAAGAGCCAAAATGTGTGCTTAAGTGCCCTCTAGGAGCCAAAACATGTGCTAAAGCGCCCTCTTCAGTGGCGAGGACGTGCCATATGTGCCCTTTTTTTCCCTTTTCGCCCCCGCCCTCCAGAAAGTCTGTGCCCGCCCCTGGTTTGACCCAGTTCAGAGAACAGTTTAACAGCAGATGAACAAGATAAAAGTCTGCTACTTTAACATCACTGGTGCAGAGAGTGTTTTATCAGTGGCTGGATCTGCTTTATATACAAATGTGTTGCCAGTGAGTGAAGCCCTGTTTGCACGGTGTTGTGTGTTTGTTGTCCACTCACCCATTTGGACAGAGCTTCTCTCACAGTCGTTGCTTTGGCCTGGAGACAATAAACAATACATGACATTCAGTTACACAGGAGGCTGCATTACACACATATAGCTGCTGTTTACACACAATAGACCTTTATTAAGTCTTTATTTATTATTTTAATTCAGTCGTTTTGAGGTTCACCCTTCACTGTGAGTGAGCAGTAAATGTCAGAGTACACACACACACCCGCAGCCGTGTGTGTTGTGATGTTGTGACCCGTAACAGCAGCTAACTAGCTAATTAAAGTTAGCCTTTATTGCCCGACAGCATCAACAGTGTAGCCGGTCAGGTGAAGTGTCTGCTGTCAGACACGAGACGTTGCCTGCTGAGAGCAGCTGGTTATGTTCATGGAGGTGAAATATAAATATAAAACACGGAATAGCGACAACAACACACACACTCACCATGTTGACGGTTGACGTCCGCTCTGGTTGCTATGGTGCTGGGAGGCAGCCTCCAAGCTGCGCATGCGCAGTGGGTTTGACCCACTGGCCAATAGTGTGCTAAAGTTCCCTTTTGCAAGCCAGAATGTGTGCTAAAGTGTCCTCTAGGAGCCAGAATTCGTGCTAAAGTGCTCTGTAGGAACCAAAACACGTGCTAAAGTGTCCTCTAGGAGCCTAAAAGTGTGCTAATGTGTCCTCTAGGAGCCAGAATGTGTGCTAATGTGTCCTCTAGGAGCCAGAATGTGTGCTAAAGTGCTCTCTAGGAACCAAAACGTGTACTAAAGTGTCCTCTAGGAACCAAAACAAGTGCTAAAGTGTCCTCTAGGAACCAAAACATGTGCTTAAGTGTCCTCTAGGAGCCAAAATTCGTGCTAAAGTGCTCTTTAGGAACCAAAACATGTGCTAAAGTGTCCTCTAGGAGCCTAAAAGTGTGCTAATGTGTCCTCTAGGAGCCAGAATGTGTGCTAATGTGTCCTCTAGGAGCCAGAATGTGTGCTAAAGTGCTCTCTAGGAGCCTAAATGCGTGCTAAAGTGCCCTCTAGGAGCCCAATAGTGTGCTTAGGTGCTCTCTAGGAACCAAAACGTGTGCTTAAGTATCCTTTGGGAGTCAAAAATTGTGCTAAAGTGCCCTCTAGAAGCCAAAACGTGTGCTAAAGTGCCCTCTAGAAGCCAAAACATATGCTAAAGTGTCCTCTAGGAGCCTAAACGTGGACTTAAGTGCCCTCTCGGAGCCAAAACATGTGCTTAAGTGCCCTCTAGGAGCCACAACATGTGTTAAAGTGCACTCTAGGAGCCAAAACGTGTGCTAAAGTGCCCTCTAGAAGCCAAAACATATGCTAAAGTGTCCTCTAGGAGCCTAAACGTGGACTTAAGTGCCCTCTCGGAGCCAAAACATGTGCTTAAGTGCCCTCTAGGAGCCACAACATGTGTTAAAGTGCACTCTAGGAGCCAAAACGTGGACTTAAGTGCCCTCTAGGAGCCAAAACATGTGCTTAAGTGCCCTCTAGGAGCCACAACATGTGTTAAAGTGCACTCTAGGAGCCAAAACGTGTGCTAAAGTGTAGGAGCCTAAACGTGTGCTAAAGTGCCCTCTAGGAGTCAAAACGTGTGCTAAAGTGTCCTCTAGGAACCAAAATTCAGGCTAAAGTGCCCTCTAGGAGCCAAAACGTGTGCTTAAGTGTTCTCTAGGAGCCTAAATGTGTGCTAAAGTTTCCTCTAGGAGCCAAAACGTGTGCTAAAGTTTCCTCTAGGAGCCTAATCGTGTGCTAATGTGTCCTCTAGGAGCCAAAACGTGTGCTAAAGTGCCCTCTAGGAGCCTAAACGTGTGCTAAAGTGCCCTTTTGCAAGCCAAAATTCATGCTAAAGTGCCCTCTAGGAGCCAAAACGTGTGCTAAAGTGTCCTCGAGGAACCCAATTGTGTGCTAAAGTGCCCTATAAGAGCCAAAACGTGTGCCTTGGTGCTCTCCAGGAGCCAAAATGTGTGCTATAGTGTCCTCTTCAGTGGCGAGGACGTGCTCAATGTGACCTTTTTTTTCCCTTTTCACCCCTGCGTGTACAGAAAGTCTGTGCACGCCCCTGCTTTGACCCAGTTCAGAGAACAGTTTAACAGCAGATGAACAAGATAAAAGTCTGCTACTTATTAGAAAATCACTAGTGTAGAGAGTGTTTTATCAGTGGCTGGATTAAAGTCGGGCCAGTGTTTAAGAATATCAGCATCTACCTCTTCTTCTTACTACTTTTCCTGCAACTTGAAAGCAAAGGAAAGGTGTCAGACATTGATCTTGATGTTCTGTTTCTGCAAACTAAAGATGGTGTTCAGTCTTCTTAACACAATGTAAACAGATATGGGTCATGATGCTGTACATACTGACAAATATTACCGGGGTATCTGCTGATACCCCTGTGTATAGCATTGCATTACTGCCCTCCAGTGATACAAGGTTAGTACTGCATGACAGTCTGTACTCGGGCCTCAGTATGTCCTGACTTTAACCTTGAGATTTAATTCAGTCTTTAACTGATTTTACAATGAATCACCTGTGTATAAGAAGGAGGTCGACCTCTCCAGTTGTCTCTCCATTACCACCTATTTTATGCTAAATTTATGCAAATGTGTGCTCTTTCGTCTATGCTACAAATATTAACAAAACTGTTTGTGATTGACGTTGCACAGTTGTGACGCTCATCGGGAGAGGAATTCAACGCACCGGTCTCCTGACTGATGGTTTTCAAATGTAAACATCGACTTTATGATGAATCGTGCACAAGCTGGTGGAGCTGACAGGATTACATGGCCAAAAAAACTACTGCTGGTGTGTCCTCGCCACCGAAGAGGGCACTTTAGCACACGTTTTGGCTCCTAGAGGACAATTTAGCACATGTTTTGGCTCCTAGAGGGCACTTTAGCACATGTTTTGGCTCCTAGAGGACACTTTAGCACACGTTGTGGCTCCTAGAGGACACTTTAGCACACGTTTCGGCTCCTAGAGGACACTTTAGCACACGTTTATGCTCCTAGAGGACACTTTAGCATATGTTTCGGCTCCTAAAGAACACTTTAGCACATGTTTTGGCTCCTAGAGGACACTTTAGCACACGTTTGGGCTCCTAAAGAACACTTTAGCACACGTTTGGGCTCCTAGAGGACACTTTAGCACATGTTTTGGCTCCTAGAGGACACTTTAGTACACATTTTGGCTCCTAGAGAGCACTTTAGCACACGTTTCGGTTCCTAGAGAGCACTTTAGCACACGTTTTGGCACCTAGAGGGCACTTTAGCACACGTTTGGGCTCCTAGAGGGCACTTTAGCACACGTTTGGGCTCCTAGAGGGCACTTTAGCACACGTTTTGGCACCTAGAGGGCACTTTAGCACACGTTTCGGCTCCTAGAGGGCACTTTAGCACACGTTTTGGCTCCTAGAGGGCACTTTCGCACACGTTTATGCTCCAATAGAGCACTTTAGCATACGTTTTTCAACAATTGGGCCACAAGTGGAGGTGACCGCTCCCTCTGCCAACCCCTCCCGGTTCAGTATTTTGGAGGGTTCTTTGACCATTTGACCATTTTTTTTTATCAATTCTTGATCATGCTGTTCCTTCTCCTCTTCAAAGTTCTCGTTTGAATATTTGCTCCATCAGAGGAACGCAGTGTTCGAACACACGGCCAGCTCATCTCAGAAACTGTGACAGTTATACCACCTTTAAAAGATGCCCTTTGATATGTTAATGAATGTGCATTGTCCTAATCAAATAATAATAGTTAAAATGTACTTCCATCATAACGTTCTAAGAATATATACAGTCTCAACATCCAACATTTGAACAGGCACCTTATCAAAACAAGCAGCGGGGGCGGTGCTGCAGTCGCTCTACCGGTCAATCTTCGTTCCTACCCTCACCTGTGGTAATGAAAGCTGGGTCAGGACCCAAAGAACCAGGTCCAGGTCCAAGCGTGTGAAATGTGTTTCCTCAGGAGGGGGGCTGGAGTCTCCCTTAGAGAGAGGGGGAGAAGTTCAGCATCCGTGAGGAACTTGGAGTAGAGACGCTGCTCCTTTGTGTTGAAAGGAGCCAGTTGAGGTGGTTCAGGATCATCTGGTAAGGATGAACCCTGGGCGCCTCCCTAGGGAGGTGTTCCAGGCACGTCCAGCTGGGAGGAGGCCTCGGGGAAGACCCAGGACCAGGTGGAGAGATTAGATCTCCACACTGGCCTGGGAACGCCTCAGGATCCCCCAGTTAGAGCTGGTTAATGTGGCCCGGGAAAGGGAAGTTTGGGGTCCCCTGCTGGAGCTGCTGCCCCTGAGACCCGACCCCGGATAAGAGGCTGAAGATGAGATGAGATGAGACCTTATCAAAACACAAAGTCTATTACAGATTTATGACTTATGACACACACGTCGCTGAGCTGCATCTCACGTTATCCTCACGTTCCCAGCTTTAAGATGATGTACTGTACCCGAGTCAGTGGAAGAAGTGAGCTCACCACGGCCAGGACGGGCTAACCGGTCCCTGCGGGCGGTGTACAGTGTCACGGACCAAAACACACAGCTCATAATACACCCACTGCAACTCTAGAGCCGCCTGATGAGTACAGCGTCAACATGTTTGGTGACGTACGTGTCTGGAGAGATATTATCTTCATTGAACCACAGTCAATGGGTGCACGCTGTAAGTCAAGACGTTTGAGACTGAATGATGTTTATAACACTATATAACTATTGGAGACACCCGGTGGTTTGTTGTGAAAACGGCTTTTTGATGCATTTTTGTTCCTTTTATCCCAATCAGTGTATGCTGCGACTGAACTGCGCCCTATCTGTGACAGCTGCTAAATAATCCCCTCCTCCCGTTCCCGGTTTGGGCCGAGCTTTAATTAAATGACCAGGAAGTGGATTTCGATGGAGTCGGTGAGGAGCTCTTAAGAACGTGACTTGAAACCGAAACCTCAGGCTTAGGTTTGCGGCACACACACCACTCATTTCCTGTTCTGACCATATTGTCCTATATATGCACGGTGCAGGATCAGATACCCTAAGTAGTGAATATTTTACTGGAGGTTTAATCTGAGAGACACGTGTGGAAGAGGTTTGTCCATTCAGGTCAAACCCAGTGAACAAGACAACACATTGCCTCAAGGGCCTTTACAATTAACCTGACTCCTCCAGATGGATTCTCATGGTCTCAGCAGATCCATCTGAACTCTGGTTTAAAGATCTTTTGGTGAAGGGGTGAAAATCCTGGTTTCTGATTGGATAAACCATCTGTCTGTCACCAACATACGGGCCAAACCAACCAATCAGATGAGTGAAGCGTGTGACGTGCTAACAGCGTGGAGGCAAAGCTCAGAAAGGAAACAACATGTGGGTAAAGGAGATTTTCCCTTTGTGTTTAACGTGAATTTACGGATCAAAGGCCCAATTTCAGGAGCCCGGTCCATATTCAACAGAAGGATCCAGAGAACAAAGAGTTAGTGAGCGGCTCGCTCCATAACTGCTCATCTCATCCGTGGAAGCCTCCATGTTGTTCACACTCAACAGTCTCTTCTTGTTGCGTCACACTTCGACCCACCTCTAAACCAACAATGATTGGTTCGGTCACTTGGCAAACTTCAAACTTCCAACTCCAAAGTTCCCTCATGGCCGCCGAAACACATGCTAAAGTGGCCTTTTGGGAGCCAAAAATGGTGCTAAAGTGCCCTCTAGGAGCCAAAATGTGTGCTAAAGTGCCCTCTAGGAGCCAAAGCGTGTGCTAAAGTGTCCTCTAGGAGCCAAAAATGTGTGCTAAAGTGCCCTCTAGGAGCCAAAACGTGTGCTAAAGTGTCCTCTAGGAGCCAAAACGTGTGCTAAAGTGTCCGCTAGGAGCCGAAACGTGTGTTAAAGTGTCCTCTAGGAGCCAAAATACGTGCTAAACTGTCCTCTAGGAGCCAAAACATGTGCTAAAGTGCACTCTAGGAGCCAAAACGTGTGCTAAAGTGTCCTCTAGGAGCCAAAATACGTGCTAAAGTGTCATCTAGGAGCCAAAACATGTGCTAAAGTGCACTCTAGGAGCCAAAATGTGTGCTAAAGTGTCCTCTAGGAGCCAAAACATGTGCTAAATTGTCCTCTAGGAGCCAAAACGTGTGTTAAAGTGCCCTCTTCAGTGGCGAGGACGTGCTATATGTGCCCTTTTTTTTTCATTTTCGCCCCTGCCCTTTAAAAAGTCTGTTCACGCCACTGGCTCTGAAGCCCTGCCACTGCACAGAGCAGTTGCTTATGGTTTAGTCAAAATTCATTGAATGTGTCACGAATGGTCACATGTCCAAATTCCACCAAATTCGTCGTGAAACTTCCTTGGGTCCCCAGCAATACACCTGCAAAGTGTGAAGTAGATTAGACGAACGCTTCTCGAGCTATGCAAAGAAACACACATACTACCCTCCAATTGAAGGAGTAGGATGTTACGGATCAAGTGACTTCTGTGTGTGTGTGTGTGTGTGTGTGTGTGTGTAGTGGGTGGAGTCTTCTAGGGACAGGCAGTATAAAGACAGGTTAACAGTCACATAGGTAGGTCCATGTGTGTCAAAGATGGATCCACTTTACTGACAGAGGACGCGACTAGCTGTCGAAGCCATGAAAAGTTCACACACAGCTGTTCATAACAAGCAGGATCGGTCAGACCTGAACAGGAGCCGAGGGTCCGGACGATGGGGATTGAACGTCAGTGAAAGGAGAAGTCGAACTGTGGAGATCAGCCTCCAAAGGATTGGTGTAGCAGTTGCTGCAGACATCAAAACGCGATCCATTTATCTCCAACCAGCTGCAAAATCAGCCGACCCTCCGCACGTCCTGACCAGGTCAAGATGCCTCACGGGTCCGTCCAAACCAAGACCAAGGACCGGCGTCCCTCTTCCCCCTATCAGCCGATCCAGAACCATCTCCGGGAAAGTGGAATCTCTACCGGCGTGCGGCAAGGAGTCCGCCAAACCCAAAGGGCACGGCACTCATCTACCAACCGGTAAGGTGATGACAAGAAATACAGAGTTTCATGTGTTGGTTAGAAAAACTGGGGAAGTCAATCAGGAGACGCACAAATACGGTAAAATCAGTGTTTCCCTCGCAGCAGGAAACAAAGCAGCTGTCAAGGATTTGGAAAACAGCAGCAGACTGATTAAACGGACCTTTGATGGTCAGCCAGCTGCGACGCTGACTCCGGCACCGGTGGACCCTCTGGTCCGACAAAAGAAGAATGACGCGAGTGATGCCGGTGCCAGTGACGGCAGCACGACGATGCCAGTCGGGCTTAAACATGATGCCTGCGAAGCAAGGCAACAAAGAGATTTCTGCTCCGATGACTCAGCTATTGAAACAGAATCTGAGGGCTCGGAAGACAAAGACAAAGGTCGTCTGGGAAGGAAGGAGGGCAGCGATGATGATGAGTACTACACTAACCAGAGGATCGCAGACTGGGTCCTTACGGTCAACTCGAGCCTCTTCTCCACAGGGAACGATGAGCTGAAAGGCTCCAAACCTGCAGAGGAGCAAGATGTGGCGACTATAAAGATCATCTACAGTAGAGACTGATTAACCTGGTCCCCTTCACACATCAGAACTGTCTTCATCAGGATGGAGTTTGCTTATTCCTGTTAATCTTTCATGAACCCACGCAGACACGGGGACAACATTAATTCACTTTTGTTGCCTTAACAATAAATATTAGATTTACTTGTACTTACATTGTTTGGGTTTTCCAACTTAAATGGTTAAAGGCATCGATTTGAGTGTAACTAACTCAAGGTTTTACAGTGTGGGGTTTGCTTAACCCTCCTGTTGCCTAACACCGTTTATTCTAGGGGTCAATTTGACCGTTAAACACCTGGAAAATGATCATAATCAATGTGTGACTCAAGTAAAGTCGGGTAATGTTTTTATTTAACAGAATGAAAAATATTACTGATCAATTTTAGAGTCATCAATGAACCGAACACCTGCACGTCTTTGGACTGTGGGAGGAAACCGGAGAACCCGGAGAAAACCCACACAGACACGGGGACAACATGCAAACTCCACACAGAAGGGCCCCAGCCGGGATTCAAACCAGGAACCCTCTCGCTGTGAGGCGACAGTGCTAACCACTATACCACCGCGTCGCCCTATCACAATCATGTAGATGAGAAACAATTATTGCTGTTTGTGCTCCATTAAAGAAGAAGAAGAAGAATGACTTTATTTATCCCGCACGGGAAATTCAATTTTTTCACTCTGTTATTATACAGGTTACACACACACACACACACACACACACACACACACACACACACACACACACACACACACACACACACAGGCCCGAAATACACACACATGAATAGACCTATATACATGCAATTAATGGAGGGATGTCTGAGCGAGGGGGCCACCAGTGGCTCAGCGCTCCTAGCAGTTGAGGGTCCGGTGCCTTGCTCAACAGCACATCGTCAGTGCCCAGGAGATGAACTGGCACCTCTCCAGCCACAAGTCCACACTCCACACATGGTCCACACAGGGACTGAGCTACTGCCGCCCTTAAAGCATGGTTGCAATCCCAGTTTTATTGACCAAGCCAGAAACTTGGGTGTAGTCATGGACTCAGATCTGAACTTCAACCGCCTCATCAAAGCGGGGAACATAGGTACGCTCCTCAGGTTACAGTGGATTTACAGTCAAGGAATGTGTAAACCTGCAAAGTGAGTGGTCGGCATATGTTAGTGTGTGCGAGGGGGGCCTCGTGGTTGGACTCTGCAGGGGGGCCCCGGATAATTTAGCTACGCCTCTGTGCCTGACCAGACACTATCAGGGAAATGCATTATAAACTTCACACACAGGTCACATCACTCTTATACCCCAGCTTCTGTCTCCACCAGTGTGTTTTTTTGGGGGGGATAGGCCCCAAATCTGCACTTAGTCGCTTTTGGACTGCACACACACACACACACACACTCTCACTCTCTCTCACACACACACACACACGTCCTCCAGAGGTGAGTGTGTGTGTGTGTAAATATAAATATAGCTTTTAATAAAGATTCATATTCAAACTTTAATGCGTCGCTGGTCGAACAGTCAATGAATGTGTAAACCTGCAAAGTGAGTGGTCGGCATATGTTGGTGTTTGCGAGGGGGGCCTCATGGTTGGACTCTGCAGGGGGGCCCCGGATAATTTAGCTACGCCTCTGTGCCTGACCAGACACTATCAGGGAAATGCATTATAAACTTCACACACAGGTCACATCACTCTCATACCCCAGCTTCTGTCTCCACCAGTGTGTTTTTTTGGGGGGGGGATAGGCCTCAAATCTGCACTTACTCGCTTTTGGACTGCACACACACACACACACACTCTCTCTCACACACACACACACGTCCTCCAGAGGTGTGTGTGTGTGTGTAAATATAAATATAGCTTTTAATAAAGATTCATATTCAACCTTTAATGCGTCGCTGCTTGAACAGTCAATGAATGTGTAAACCTGCAAAGTGAGTGGTCGGCATATGTTGGTGTGTGTGAGAGGGGCCTCATGGTTGGACTCTGCAGGGGGGCCCCAGATAATTTAGCTACGCCTCTGTGCCTGACCAGACACTATCAGGGAAATGCATTATAAACTTCACACACAGGTCACATCACTCTTATACCCCAGCTTCTGTCTCCACCAGTGTGTTTTTTTGGGGGGATAGGCCCCAAATCTGCACATACTCGCTTTTGGACTGCACACACACACACACACACACTCACTCACACTCTCTCTCTCTCACACACACACACACACACACACGTCCTCCAGAGGTGCAGCAGCAGCCCGCACACCACCACACTGTTTCTATGTATGTGCCGGCACAGTGCAGACAGAGGTTGTAAACATGGCGGCGGACGGGATGGTGCTCACCAACCACGACCATCAGACCCGAGTGGGCATCCTCACCGGTAAGGAGTCCCTCTAACAAAACGCGGTAAAACGCCTCTCAAGGGTGCACCTCCGCGGCGTTTTACCCACGGTTACCTGCGTGTGTCGGTGTCACGATACGAGCTGTCTCCGCCGCCGAGCTAACGTTAGCTCCCGTTAGCCACTATGCTAAGCTAAGCTAGCCGGCGTCGTTGACTTGACTTGGCTGTCATTGCTCAACCGTTAGCTGCGGTTTTATTTCCCCGTGTTTAGACGCGGGATTCGCTTCGTAACGACGTTTAATTTGAAAGTGTACGACGTGTGAATGCTATCTGACATGTTCTGTGTTGTATTTAATATATAAACACGATATTGGAGTGAGATATTTTCACCGTAGTCAAGTTAGAAAGCGGGGAGGAGGACGCCCCGCGAAGACTTCCAACGTTAGCGGGGCTAACGGTCGTGCTAGCGTTCCTTAAAACTACCGTAGAGCTTTTATTTTGAAAAGCACCACTATTGTTCCGGTGTGGCCGTGCTGTTTGTTGCCACCTTGACGCAAGGGAACGATACATTTGTGTAAACCGAGCCTACACCAGCTGCATTATTCATGTCCCTTTGCAGATCCGATGTGTCGGCCGCTCCTGGTGCTCTGCATTCACGTTTTTGTGCTTTATTTTGAAGGGCACGCCATTTGGGTGTGATGCCTGGTGTTTAATTGACGGGAATGCACATTTATGAATCATAAACCGTGCCTTTTGTAGCTGTTAAAAGGCTATTTTGGCGGATTGAATTGTGTTGTGCAGGTTTCCTAATGAGCTCAGCTGAGTCGTGCAGGAGGAGGAGGAGGAGGAGGAGGAGGAGGAGGAGGAGGAGGAGGAGGACTGGGACCAGGACACAGTCGTGTGACCGTAGTCTCTGCTAAAAGGCAGGAGGGGAGACGTGAGGCTAATGC
>NC_139837.1:2123739-2171239 GCF_963691815.1 Echiichthys vipera | reverse complement strand
TTTGTTTCTTTTACATGAGATATGAGATATAATGTCATTTGTCAAGTGGCCCCTACTGGCCCCTGTACCAGCTCCTCTCATAGTAAAGTCCATTACAGTGGAAGGAGCCCATTGGTGCTTTGTTGTGTGTGTAGGGACTCTTCTCATGCTGCTGCAGAGGTTTGCTGTTATTTTCAGCAGCATTAGTGGTTAAAAAAGACCTTTGAATGCCTTCACCGTGCTGCCCCGAGCTAACCACTGTTAGCCACGTCCGACTGTTGGCGTCTCTACCGTTAATAGTTTATACACAGGAAAAATTGTGTGCCAAAAAGGTCCATGGAATGATCTTACGCCAAAATAACACTTTAATGTGCATGTGCTGCAGTGACAGTATGAGCGTGTGAAAGTCCTAAAACAATAACACGGACGACACCAAAAAACAAGTTCACAGCTGTTTTAATGTTCGGTGGCTATGGTTTGTAATCCTCTATCCTGAATGACAAGTCCATGTGTAGTCTCGCCCCAAGGTTTGCCCTGATTTATCATCTGTTTGACTCTAAAAAGGACCAGAACTTACAAAACTAACATCGTGCTGTAGGAGCCAGTTGAGGTGGTTCAGGATCATCTGGTAAGGATGAACCCTGGGCGCCTCCCTAGGGAGGTGTTCCAGGCACGTCCAGCTGGGAGGAGGCCTCGGGGAAGACCCAGGACCAGGTGGAGAGATTAGATCTCCACACTGGCCTGGGAACGCCTCAGGATCCCCCAGTTAGAGCTGGTTAATGTGGCCCAGGAAAGGGAAGTTTGGGGTCCCCTGCTAAAGCTGCTGCCCCCGAGACCCGACCCCGGATAAGAGGCTGAAGATGAGATGAACATCTGTATTGAATAAGACGTGAGACCATGAACTCATTAGGGAAATGTTTACTGAGCTTATTTCTCATTGACTTCTATACAAACCAACTTATTGTTCGATCCCCGTGCTGGACGATAGAGACAGTGACATTTGTTCTAGTGGGACAGGATTATTTATACGTGACTAGTTCCAAACTTTCTGTTAATGTCAAGTCTTCAGTTTCCGTTTGAAAGTGCTTCACCCCGAGCGTTGTGTTGTTTTCTCCAGGAGTGTTTTCAGTTCATCCTGCCCGCTCTGCCGCACGCCATCGACCTGCTGCGTGAAGCCACAGTCAGGGTTTCGTCCACGCACGCCGCCCTGGAGCAGCTGCCCTCCCCTTCCCCTCTGCTGGCCAACATGCACATCGACACGCACGCCAACATGCACACCATGGAGCGCGGCACCCAGTGCGAGGAAGAGGAGGACGAGGAGGAGGACAGGAGGAGGGTCCGACATGTGCACAACCACCACCACCACCAGCACGGCTCCTCCCACATCACCGCAGCCGCCATCGCTGCCAAGGTAACCTGTCAACGAGACGCGTGACGAGCAGTGCTGCTGCTGCTGCAAGGATCCAGTTTACAGGGATCATTAAAGCAGCAGCAGCAGCAGCAGCAGCAGCAGCAGCAGCAGCAGCAGCAGGGTACTGTGCTGCAGACAACTCATATGCTATAGGCTGCTGCAGGAATCGTAAAAACATCTCCGTTAAAAAGAAAAAAGTTTCCAGATAAACCATTTCTCGTCCGCGTCGAACAGAGGAAAGTTGCTGTTGGATGAAATGGTGCTTGAGTGTTTTTTAAATAACAGTAAAAAACCTTTTCCGGACATCAAACTCGGCTCAAAGTGCTTTAGAAATGAAACAGATCCAATAAACTGGGTTTTTAAAGACATAAAAACCTAAAATCCCTTAAAATGACAGAATAACACTGGTAATAAAAGTTATATTTCTAGAGTTTTTGATGCATTTTTGAGCTTGAGAAAGATGTGAAACACGTGAGAAACATCAAATATAACAGTGATCAGTGGGATTCATTTAAAGTAAGGTCGTAAAAGTAGGTTTTGATTCAATTAAATTTTATTTATACTGCAAAAACAAAAGTTATCTCAAGATACTTTACAATCTAGAGCAGGGGGTCAAACTGATCCAGTAAAGGGTCGCCTCGCTGTGGCTGCAGGTTTTCATTCCAACCAATCAAGAAAACACCTGACTGGAGTCATGCCATCACCTGAACTGTCTTCACACAGTTGATTTGTTGGACCAGGTGTGTTTTTGATTGGTTGGATTGAAAACCTGCAGCCACAGCGACTCTTTACTGGATCACTTTGACACCCCTGCTCTACAACAACAGTCCCCCGTTGTTTTGTTATTTTAAAAAGAGGCTGAAGGTCCTCGAGGCAGCGGCTGCGGGTTCGGCTCTGTCCTGCGGCCCTTTGCTGCATGTCTCCCCCCCTCTCTCTCTCACCCCGTTTCCTGTCCGTCCTTTATGATAAAATGCGGGTGACCAGTCCGTCCCAGCCTGGCCCTGGTCCTGGTCCAGTCCCAGCCTGGCCCTGGTCCTGGCCCTGGTCCTGGTCCTGGTCCAGTCCCAGCCTGGTCCTGGTCCTGGTTCTGGTCCGGTACCAGCCTGGTCAAATGCATACAAGCCTCTTGGATGAGAGGTGAAACGTCTTCCAAGACAAATAATCAACTCCTAATTTCATCAATGTAAATATTATAAAAGGCCTCAAAGTGCAACAAGCTCGTCATAAACAATCTTTATTAAATGAACAAACCTGTGAATCAGAGGTTTACACTTAATTACTGGACTAAAGTAAAGTTTGAGGCTCTTCTCCTTTACTTTAGTGTTTTATTTCCATGCTACTTCATTCTTTTACTCCGCTGCATTTATCTGATTACTTCAGTTACTATACCAACTGAGATTTTTACGCATGAACCATATTAAGGTTCATCAAATATTGTGTTATACCCAACAGTGTGTTCACGTACAAGCGCACAAAAGTCATGTTTAACAGAACTGTCGGACTCATTAGGACCTAAATGTCGGTCCCTGGAGCAGTTACTGCATGAAAATGTCAACGTTGTGTGACTTCATTCATTCCACATTTCATCTCCTTCACCTGTCTGTCTATGTGTGTGTGTGTGTGTGTCTGTGTGTGTTTGTGTGTGTTTGTTTGTGTTTGCATGCACGTGTGTGTGTATCTGTGTGTGTCCATCAGACGAGCCATGCTGCGGTCATGGCTAAGGGGGGTCCCTACCTGCCCGGCAACACCCCCGCCCCGCCCACTCATTTCACCTGTTCCTGCAGCGATGAGCAGCAGGTGAGACACTCGCTCAGACTCGTCCTCTCCTCTCATCTGTGCGTTAATCGTGTCTGTCAGACGTTCCTCAGACGCTCGTAACGCTTCTGTGAATTGTTCTTTTGGAGTTTCATTGAACGAGCTCTAAATAAACACACTGTACACTACACAGTACACACACCACCTGTCCAGCATCATCGCTGATATTACAGTGAATGCAAAGAGCCTGTGACTGCAGACTTTTCCCACACACTGAGGTTTAAAGTTGTACTCCGTAAGACTTGAGATGCGTTGTTTCTAGCGGCCTCTGTGGCAGGACGATGTAACTGCAGGCGTGCGTGTTCTTCCACAGCCTCCATCCTGTCACGTTCATGATCACTATGTGTGTTTTGACTTTTTTATTTATTTATGTTTTTGCTCTTTTGTTAACTTTTGAAACACAGTCACCTCTCTCCCTCCAGGCTGTCCTGTATATGTTCCCCTCTTAAAGCTATAGTGCGTAACTTCTACCGCCCCCTAGAGGGTTTCTGCGAACGATACGGCCAGCGCCTCAATATGGCGTACAGCCCGGTGTAACCCGTCCCCTCCACCACCGTACACGATTCAACATTTTCACGCTCTTGTGAAGCAGAACAGTCGATGCGAACAATGAAAAATGGACTCTTCAGAAGAGGTCATTATTGTATTCTCCGCCATGTTCTAGCAGCGCTCTCCTCCCCCCTCCCTTGTCGTTGTCAGGTAAAACCGAGTGGAACGCGTTATTTCCTGTGCGGCAGCGCGGGGATGTCGCCAACTACAGCAAATACAAAAAGAGCACATACTGAAAAATACGCCGAACGGCTAAAATCAGCTAATTCCTCCGGGAGTCTAGAGAAGATAAACTGACACAGAGGTCCTGTAATTAAGAGCTGTCCGCCGTGATACAGAAGTATTGATCATTAACTTACGCAGACTGTAGCAGTACTGAGAACATCCGCGCCTGGAAACGGGGGAAGCGTCACTTCATTGTTAAAGAGTTTGTTACGTCACAGATTAGAGTTTTAACTTTTCATTCCATAAATCCAAGTTTCACGTAAACACAGATTTAGTTTACAGTAAAACAACTGAAGGAAATTCTTGTGTGTGTTTGTGTGTGCACGTGTGTGTGTGTGTGTGTGTGTGTGTGTGTGTGTGCACGTGTGTGTGTGTGTGTGTAGATCCCGGACTCTATCATTTCTCGAGGCGTTCAGGTGCTTCCTCGAGATTCAGCCTCTTTAAGCTCCACCCCCTCCGAGTCACCAAGGGCCACACAGGCGACCTCCCGCCTTTCCACCGCCTCATGCCCGACACCCAAGGTACACACACACACACACACACACACACACACACACACACACACACACACACACACACACACACACACACACACACACACACACACACACACACACGATGGTTGCAGCTCTCAGCAACTCCCAATAAAAGTCAATAAAGCACACTTCCTGCATGATTCCAGTTTTGTTGCTTTAATTTCTCCACTTTTTTGGTTCCTCTTTGTTCATTTCTGATGTTTTTATCACTTATTAGGAAAAACTCCCAGTGAAGAAGAGGTTGCCAATTTGAATTCCCCACTCAAAGTGAAATTCCGGCGTAAAATCATCCTCCAGAGTCTTTTTCGGCAAATTCACTCATCAAATTAACTGTTAACGGGGGAAATCCCGGACAGTCGCTAACAGCCGATTGTGGCTAGCAGTGATTAGCTCGGGGCAGCACGGTGAAGGCATTCAAAGGTCTTTTTTAACCATTAACGTCACACCAGCAGATCTCTGATGCATGATTAAGGACACGAACTGAACCAAACGCTAACGATGTTTCGCTTCGTAATGACGCCGTTGTTCTGTGCAGTCACAGAATCAGACACACACACACGTGCTGGTGTGTGTGTGCCGGGTTTGTCACACACGTCACAGCGAGTATTCATGTTGTTTGTGTTCCCGTGTGTGTGTGTGTGTGTGTGTGTGTGTGTGTGTGTGTGTGTGTGTGTGTGTGTGTGTGTGTGTGTGTGTGTGTGTGTGTGTGTGTGTGTGTGTGTGTGTGTGTGTGTGTGTGTGTGTGTGTGTGTGTGTGTGTGTGTGTGTGTGTGTGTGTGTGTGTGTGTGTGTGTGTGTGTGTGTGTGTGTGTGTGTGTGTGTGTGTGTGTGTGTGTGTGTGTGTGTGTGTGTGTGTGTGTGTGTGTGTGTGTGAGTGAGGCGTTATTAATAGATGAATCAACACCAAAGCCTTTGTGAGACCGTCGTGTTATGAAGGAGCGGTATTTGAATCATCCTTTCCATATATTTGCATCAAACAACGACCAAATATAGAATATGTGTCTGTCTCCCTGCAGGTTCAGTCACGATGTGGCAGTAATGAGAACATTCTGAGAGCCAGTAAGTTCACCGTGTGTGCGTGTGCGTGTGCGTGTGCGTGTGCGTGTGCGTGCGCGCGCGTGCGTGTGCGTGTGCGTGTGCGTGTGCGTGTGCGTGTGTGTGTGTGTGTGTGTGTGTGTGTGTGTGTGTGTGTGTGTGTGTGTGTGTGTGTGTGTGTGTGTGTGTGTGTGTGTGTGTGTGTGTGTGTGTGTGTGTGTGTGTGTGTGTGTGTGTGTGTGTGTGTGTGTGTGTGTGTGTGTGTGCGTGCATGTGTGATGAACATGCAGCCTCGCAACAGTAACTTGCATCACTGTGGAAATGTTTTAAACGTTATATTGTTTATAGTAACATTCACCACTTACTCACACCCATCCTCTTTAAATGTGTGTGTGTGTGTGTGTGTGTGTGTGTGTAGGTCACAGTGCGGTGGACATCAGCAAAGTGGCACGTCGTCATCGCATGTCTCCGTTCCCGTTGACGTCAATGGACAAAGCCTTCATAACAGTTCTAGAGATGACGCCTATTCTGGGAATCGAAGTCATTAACTACAGAGGTGAGACGTGTGTGTGTGTGTGAAGCTGTTTCCACCTATGTGCAGGGCCTCATTTCTAAAACTGTGTGCCCCGTGCTTTAGGGTCCTTGTCCCCCCCTCCAGGCCCGTTTGTACTCACACTACCTGGGCCTCGGAGAATGCTTCTTGCTGCCTATACGTCATCACGCCGTAACACGTCACACGCATTGATGACGTCATGGCAATGCGTGGCTTTGTTTCCAGATCTTTCCGTAGACCTCGGAGTTTTTGTGCGTCTTGTCGACTGTTTTTGAATCTTTTCATCGACCAAATCTGCAGTAAACACTCCACCTCCGCATCACACCAACGTGAACCTTTCACCGCCATTGTTTGAAATGTCCGCGCATGGTCCCTCCTTCTTTTTTCTACGTCCCAACAGGCGCACAGGAAATGACCTCAGAACCGCCGTAGGCCTCGTGCTCGTACACGTGCGCACGCTCGTGCTCGTACATGTGCAAACGTGCTTTACAAAAGCCCACCTCTCCCAAACGGGCCGTGGACGGCAAGCGTGCCGCTCCTAGACGCGGTACGGTTGCACTCACACTGGTCAAAGGAACCAGACTTTAGCCGTGAAACGTCCTGGGGCACGGTACGGAGGCACAGTGTGAGTGCGCCCTCAGTGATAGTGAATTGGTTCAAAATAAATCATCATTGCTTATATTCAGGATAAACATGACGATTTCTGGTCCATGCCCTAACTTTATTGCTCAAATGTAAACTAACGTGGCTTTGGCTCATTTCCTCAGACGGCTTGGGTCGAGTGCTTGCTCAGGACATCTATGCCAAAGACAACCTTCCTCCGTTCCCTGCTTCCGTCAAAGATGGCTACGCTGTACGAGGTGAGAGCACCGACATGTCTATTACTGCACAACATTACATGAACATCAGGTGGGGGACACGGGCGCAAAACAGGATCTATGAAAATTCAGTTTAATACGAGACACAATACTTGACACATTCATCTACGTATTGTTGGCATTAAATGTATTAAGGAGCAAATTCTTCACACTATGTTCTGTTTATAAACTGTCCTCTTGGCTGCCACGGGAATGACTTCATCAACAGGCGTCGTCTCTTTTCTGTAACCAACTTAATCAACATCATTTTCATTGACTCACAGCTGCCGACGGCCCGGGAGATCGCTTCATCATGGGGGAGTCACAGGCTGGACAACAGGTCAGCGCTGACACACCAACACCACAGTAACGTTCACGGATAACACACTCCTGTGCCATTCTTCTTCTGCTAATAGAGTGTCTGTGTGTGTGTGTGTGTGTGTGTGTGCAGCCCACCCACACAGTGATGCCAGGTCAGGTGATGAGGGTGACGACCGGGGCTCCCATTCCCTGTGGAGCCGACGCCGTGGTCCAGGTAGAAGATACAGAGCTTCTGAGGGAGTCTGAGGACGTAAGTACACCATCGTCCGACCTTTACTGAACGTGTCTCGTTAGCAGGTGTGATGATATTGACGCCGTGGCTTATTTCAGGGCACAGAAGAGCTGGAGGTGCGGATTATGGTCCAGGCTCGGCCCGGACAGGACATCAGGTAAGAGAACAAACCGCTGGAGCCCAAAGGAACTAAGTGGAGGCTAATATAACGTATTTTCCGCACTCTAAGTTGCACCTAAAAACCTTCAAATGTCTCTAAAGTCGACAGTGCTCCTTATAACCCGGTGCTCCTTATATATGGACCAATATTGAGCCACAACAGGTCTCCAACTACGGTGAGCAGCCGCCGACTCTATTTTCCCCCGTAGAAGAAGTAACGCGCGGTGCATGTTGAGATATACGACTGCGTGAAGCGTGCCGTTTCATTTCCATGTGTGTGTTTGTGTAAAGAGCCCAAAATGGCTCCTGTTAAGAGACACGCTTACGACGCAGAGTTTACACTCAAGGCCATTAGTCACGCAGTAGAACACGGGAATAGAGCAGCAGCCAGAGAGTTGAACATGAACCAATCAATGGTGCCTAAGTGGAGGAAGCAACAAGACGACCTCCCCTGACTGTTGACGTTCCCTTTAGAGCAGCTCCATCTAATGGATGCAGAACGTAACCCCAGCCTCCACTGTAGCGTCTGTTCTATGCTCCTTATAATGTGGTGACCTTATGGTGCGGAAAATACGGTACTTAGAGCTGGGATGAAATTAGACCTTTTTGATGTGGGTCTTGCACTGATACGACTCTGTAAGTAATCAGAACTCTGCTTTCTTAAACAAAGAACTTTACTAAAGAATATTGACCCATTAGCGTAGACGTCACTCTGGTGTTTCCCAGGTTTGGGGCTTTTTTTCCTGGACATGTGACCCAAATCCTGCATTTTAATTTGCTAGAATAGACACTAGGGAATGTCAAAATGCATCGTGGGTGTGGTAGTTCGGTGTGTGCAAACTTTTCCCGGCAACAGTCCCATGAGAGAGAGAGGGAGAGAGAGACAGAGGCGAGAGAGTTGCGATGGGAGTGACACTGAGGATGCTGACGACAGCTTTAAGGTGGAAAATCTGTACTTTTTAAGTTGAAATCGTCATGAAATCTTTAAGGTTTATGCACTGTATAATTTTGGAAAGAGAAAGATGAGACCAACTGAAGGTTAAACTATAAGTCTAAGCAAAGTTAAAGTTTCTTCTAGTCAGAAAAGTGAGATGTACGGTAAGGATGCCTCCTCACAGCTGCTGTTTTCTTCTGGGTGTGACGTGTTTCATGAAATCAGCTGACTTCAAATGAAAACACGTCATACCCAGAAGAAAACAGCAGCTCTGAGGAAGGCTGGAGTACAAAGGTAAGAAGACATCTTTACCATACAACTAACTTTAACTTTAACTATCAAAATGGATAAAGAAGACATTAGGAATACAATCGATCTAGTTTTTATTCCAGGTTTCTGCTCCAGAGACTGAGAGAGAAATGCCTTTTTTATTACCGTTGCCAATTATTTTATATATTTCAGAGGTTTATAGAATTCCCTATTTTTTTATTGTCACCATTAGAGCCAATGGATGTATTTATACATGATAACCAAGGGTGTAAGCTCTCAAATGTGCTTTATTTAATCTTTCTACCTGTGACAGAGCCAGAGGAATTACATTTTTTGTAAACGTTGGCACTTTTAAAAAGGTTTAAGAGTCATTTATAGAAATGCCACAGGTTTGAAGGGTTAACATTGGCCTAAAGGGGTTAACAGTATTAAATAAATAAATAAAATAAAGTGTATTACATTGTCAACCAACTGCAGAAATGAACAGGGAGAAAATAAAGGATAAAAAGCTAAATAACCAGCAGTACCGTGTGTTCAGTAGCAGTCACATAGAGATCAAAAGGGGCTCAGGGGGTCGAGCGATGGATCTGGCTTTAATCATTTCTATAACAGCTGCATCAGAAAGCCACCGGCTAGTTGGGATTGTAACTTGTTTGTGTGTCTGCACAGGCCGATAGGTCACGACATCAGGCGAGGGGAGTGTGTGCTGGCTAAAGGAACGCACATGGGCCCGTCGGAGATCGGCCTGCTGGCCACAGTGGGAGTGACCGAGGTCAGCGTGCACAAGTTCCCTGTGGTGGCGGTCATGTCCACTGGAAACGAGGTACATACGCATATGAACATATGAAGACTGTAACCAGGGGCGTAGCTCGATTATCCAGGGCCCCCGTGCAGAGTCCAACCATGAGGCCCCTCGCACAAACCAACACAGGCGCACCACAACCCCGGAATTACATATTCATACGCTTCAGATTAAGTCTATGTGCCAACGTTACATTTACGTTTGCTGTATATGAAACAGTGAATATAGTTATCGCAGTAAATGTCACAGGAGTGCCCCAGCACGTTTCACGGCTAAAGTCTGGTTCCATTGACCAGTGTAAGTGCAACCGTACCGCTCCTAAACGCGATACGCTTGCCGTCCACGGCCCGTTTGGGAGAGGTGGGCTTTAGTAAAGCACGTTTGCACATGTACGAGCACGAGCGTGCGCACGTGCACGAGCACGAGGCCTACGGCGGTTCTGAGGTCATTTCCTGTGCGCCTGTTGGGACGTAGAAAAAAGAAGGAGGGACCATGCGCGGACATTTAACAACAATGGCGGCGAAAGGTTCACGTTGGTGTGATGCGGAGGTGGAGTGTTTACTGCAGATTTGGTCGATGAAAATATGTGATAAGTGTGTGTGTGTGTGTGTGTGTGCAGCTGTTGAATCCAGAGGACGACCTCCACCCAGGGAAAATCCGAGACTCCAACCGCTCCACTCTGCTGTCCACCATCCAGGAACACGGATATCCCACCATCAACCTGGGCATCGTCGGAGACAAGTAGGAGCCTTTAGGTTTATTTAAACTGTTCTGCTGACGTTTGGTTAGAACTGTTATAACCCCCTCTTAGGCTCAAGTTCACCCCCAAATCACTCTCCCATGCAGACTTTATGCTCTTTACAATGTTTAAAATTAATAATAATGTCTAAGGGTACGTCCACACGATTGAAAACCACTGTTCTTAAAAAGTTTCCGTCCACTCGGCCTCGACTCCTAAATCTCTGCGTTCACATGAAACCAGGTGCAGCGACTCCAAACGCTGTAGTACCCATGCCAGGCCTGGAGGTGGCGCTGTAACTGCCACAGAAATACACCAACAACGGAGAAGAAGAGACGGGGAGACGCTGTGGAGAATCCAAACACCGGAGAGTTCCTCTCCAAATCCTCCTCCATCCTAGAGACAAACGTGTCCCTGGTTCTGGTCTTAGTGGAGACTTTGGTGCTGTTCTGGACTCTGATGCACCCATCACTCTGCAGTTAGTGTCCTCACTGAGCAGAGGGGGCTGCTGGGAGCCCCTTCACTCTGCAGTTAGTGTCCTCACTGAGCAGAGGGTGCTGCTGGGAGCCCCTTCACTCTGCAGTTAGTGTCCTCACTGAGCAGAGGGGGCTGCTGGGAGCCCCTTCACTCTGCAGTTAGTGTCCTCACTGAGCAGAGGGGGCTGCTGGGAGCCCCTTCCCTCTGCAGTTAGTGTCCTCACTGAGCAGAGGCTGCTGCTGGGAGCCCCTTCACTCTGCAGTTAGTGTCCTCAGTGAGCAGAGGGTGCTGCTGGGAGCCCCTTCACTCTGCAGTTAGTGTCCTCACTGAGCAGAGGGGGCTGCTGGGAGCCCCTTCACTCTGCAGTTAGTGTCCTCACTGAGCAGAGGGGGCTGCTGGGAGCCCCTTCACTCTGCAGTTAGTGTCCTCACTGAGCAGAGGGTGCTGCTGGGAGCCCCTTCACTCTGCAGTTAGTGTCCTCACTGAGCAGAGGGGGCTGCTGGGAGCCCCTTCACTCTGCAGTTAGTGTCCTCACTGAGCAGAGGGGGCTGCTGGGAGCCCCTTCACTCTGCAGTTAGTGTCCTCACTGAGCAGAGGGTGCTGCTGGGAGCCCCTTCACTCTGCAGTTAGTGTCCTCACTGAGCAGAGGGGGCTGCTGGGAGCCCCTTCACTCTGCAGTTAGTGTCCTCACTGAGCAGAGGGGGCTGCTGGGAGCCCCTTCACTCTGCAGTTAGTGTCCTCACTGAGCAGAGCGGGCTGCTGGGAGCCCCTTCACTCTGCAGTTAGTGTCCTCACTGAGCAGAGGGGGCTGCTGGGAGCCCCTTCCCCGTCCCAAAGCACTCCCAGGCGCCACTTTCTCACTACATTTAGAGACTTTTCACAGCTTCTTAGAACTGGATTTAGAAACAGAGCCTAGAGCAGTTTAGCTCCTTATTCAGAGCATCAGGGAAAAGGGAGAAATCTGTGCTGGGCCTCATTCAGTCCCATGCATGTGGCTCAGAGTCCAGTTCAGGAAACAGTCTCTGGGTCCGTCTCTGTCCTCTCACGCAGCAGCACTGTTGTTGTGCTGTGACGCCGCGGGGTCAGAGGTCGGAGGTGGGGCCATGACGCCGTCCTTTAACAAAGTCTGAGCTTTCACCGTCAAGACCACAACGCCATGAGGGGCGTTTTACAATCTTCCAACACTGGGACCTGGTTTCTAAAGATCCTGTTTTCAGGCTCTTATAACGCCGGCTGCTGTGGATGGTCGTCTAAACCAGACTAAAGTTGTGCGGTTACAGGAAAACGGGCCCTAAATGTTTACGTTTGTCTTTAATTGAGTACTCCGACCATTAGTTGATGCACTTAATTAAGTTTCCTGTCGTGTGTAGTCTGTATGAACCGAGCCCAGGTGTCGGACTGAAGTAGTGGGGTCGCTGTTTCCCTGGTTTAATGCGCCGTGCTTGCGTTTGCAGCCCTGATGACTTGCTGTCAGCTCTCCATGAGGGAATCAGTCGTGCCGACGTCATCATCACCTCAGGGGGCGTGTCCATGGGAGAGAAGGTAACCTCTGACCCCCTCTCCTCTCACTCATTAAATAATAACATGATGTGAAATACGTAAGCAGCCAAATGACCACTAACCTTTTCTCCACGATATATTTGTTTGTGTCTCTGCTCTAACCACACATGACAGCAGCGCTGCCTCACAGTCGGTTCAGCTTCCGTTTGACGGTTTCATTGTTCTCCATCTGTCTGTGTTTGCCCGTCTTTATCAGGACTACCTAAAGCAGGTGCTGGATATTGACCTTCATGCTCAGATCCACTTTGGACGAGTCTTTATGAAGCCAGGGTGAGACGGGGAGAGGTGGGCGGAGTCGGGCTGGGGATGGTTATAGAACGGGACAACAGTTATTTTAGACGCACACTCATTCATGTTCACACGTATTCTTACTGCTGTTTGTGCCGCTAATGCTACGACTACACGTACTGATGCTTCCCACTGCTGTTAGCACTTCCACTGCTAGTACTGCTGCTGCTACTCTTCCTCCTATCTGTTATTTTTACTGCTTTAACTACTAATGATCTAACACTGCTGCTGCTCATTCTACTCTACTGGTGCTGCTGCTTGTGCTCCCACCTCTGCTGCTGTCTATCTCTACTTAGTTCTACAAGTTATTTTATTTTACTGCTATCGCTCCTGTCACTGCTGTCTCTACTACAACTACATATGGTTACTGCTGATCGTAGCGCTACTACTGTAGCTGATGACTGCAGCACCGATGCTCCGACGTCCAGATGTGAAATAATGACCCGTGCGCTTCTCTTCCTCAGTCTTCCTACTACCTTCGCCACAGTCGACATTGATGGAGCACGGAAACTCATCTTTGCTCTGCCAGGTAATGTAGTTCCGTCAGAAGTGGTGACCATAAGTGTGTGTGTGTGTGTCCTTGTCGTCCAACCCCCCTGGACCACCTCTGACGCCAAACCGCTTCACCCTAATGATCCGATCCGTTGGTTCTTTGAGTAGAAGCTTGTGTGAAAAGGTGGTTAATGGTTGTAGAGGCCGATGTTGAGCGCTGTCCTCTCTCGTATCCATCTCATCGCAAATGGTAAACTTGTACTTATAAAACGCCTTTCTAGTCTTCTGACTACTCAAGGCGCTTTCACACTACTTGTCAGATTCACACTGATGGCAGTGGACATCTACAGACCATCTAATCTAACCATTCACACCACATTCACACACCCATGCGCAGCACAGGGAGCAATTCGGGGTTCAGTGTCTTGCCCAAGGACACTTCGACATGCGAGGGAGCTGGGGATTGAACAGCCGAACTCTCAAATGGAGGACGACCCACTCTGTCACTGAGCCACAGCCGCAACTGTCCCAGCGCGTCAAATACCGGCGTGCTGGCGGACTTGCTGTACGCGCTCCCGTAGACGCGTGTCTGCAGCGCTCTGCACGCTCCCGCTACGCTCTTCGCGTACGCTCTTTCTGAATCGTCTTGGCAGCAGCTCGCTAAGCTCTGCTCTGTTGTTGTTCTCAATCGTTCCTGTCTGGTTAAATCCGTGGTTAAATCACCAAATCAACGTCTCTTTCTACTCTTAAAAAAAAGAAAAGTTGAAACAGAAAACCGTCAGTTCACCAGAGAAAAGGACGGATAAGTTTTAGTTTCCTTCACTGTGAAAACTGTGTTCACTCTGCAGCCACATCTGAGTGTAAAGAGGAGAAGTTGATAAAAATGCTACTGTGCATTTGTGTTACGTTCATCTGTGTCAGTCCAGTGTTTGATGAATAAACTCGTGTTTCACTTGTAATGAAACCATCTGTTGTGTCGTTCTCAGGTAACCCAGTGTCTGCAGTGGTGACATGTAACCTGTTTGTGATTCCTGCTCTGAGGAAGATGCAAGGCATTCTGGACCCTAGACCTACAATTATTAAAGCTAGGGTAACACACACACACACACACACACACACACACACACACACACACACACAAACACACAAACACAGGGCGCACTCCCACTGTCCATCCGTACCGTGCACCAGGACGTTTCACTGCTAAAGTCTGGTTCCTTTGACCAGTGTGAGTGCAACCGTACCACGTCTAGGAGCGGCACGCTTGCCGTCCACGGCCCGTTTGGGAGAGGTGGGCTTTAGTAAAGCACGTTTGCACGTGTACGAGCACGAGGCCTACGGCGGCTCTGAGGTCATTTCCTGTGCGCCTGTTGGGACGTAGAAAAAAGAAGGAGGGACCATGCGCGGACATTTCAAACAATGGCGGTGAAAGGTTCACGTTGGTGTGATGCGGAGGTGGAGTGTTTACTGCAGATTTGGTCGATGAAAAGATTCAAAAACAGTCGACAAGACGCACAAAAACTCCGAGGTCTATGGAAAGATCTGGAAACAAAGCCACGCATCGCCATGACGTCATCAATGCGTGTGACGTGTTACGGCGTGATGACGTATAGGCAGCAAGAAGCATTCTCCGAGGCCCAGGTAGTGTGAGTACAAACGGGCCTGGAGGGGGGGACAAGGACCCTAAAGCACGGGGCGCGGGACGGAGGCACAGTCGCGCCCTAAATCACTGTTATTTGCCTACAGATGTCCGTATGAATCAATGCACTTCTCCAGCAATAGATATGACAATATTACACACACTTTGACAGCTATGGACAACCCAGCAGCTGCCCTGGCTCTGCCCAGAGGGAACAAAGTCCCCCTACCAGCACCTTTAAAGCTCAATCATTAACGTTTTATATCTGCTCTGCTCTATTTCCCTGGCAGTCCCTTTAAGTGTGAAGCAATGTGCATAAACAACAATGTTATTACTGAGTTAAAACCCTTAAATTTCTTTTTTCAGACTTTATAAAATCTACGTTTCCTGTTTCAGTAACATTTTGTGTGTGTGTGTTTCAGCTTTCCTGTGACGTGAAGCTGGATCCTCGACCGGAGTACCACCGCTGTATTCTCACCTGGCATCACCAGGAGCCGCTGCCCTGGGCACAAAGCACAGGTCCGCACACGCGCACGCACGCACGCACGCACACACAGGCACACACACGCACGCACACGCACGCACACACAGACACACACACACACACACACGCACACGCACACGCACACGCACACGCACACACACACACACACACACACACACACACACACACACACACAATGACTTGGTGCTGTAATTAACAGGAGGAGGTTAGTAAGACTGCCGTATCCTCGGGGGGGGGGGGGGGGGGGACTTGACTTGGGACGTGTCTTGCGTAAGGACTCGACTCGACTCAACTTAACCTGTGACTTGACAAAACGGGTCACTTGTTATAAGTCAAGTCATTTGACATGACACATAACCTGTGATATGACGTGACATGACATAACCTGTGACTTGACGTACAGTAACTTGACCTGGGACTTGTCTTATGTAAGGACTCGACTTGACTTGACATAACCTGACCTATCCTGAACTAACCTGTGACTTGAATTGACTTAACCTGACTTGATATAACTTGACATATCTTGATATATCCTGTGACTTGACTTACAGTAACTTGACCTGGGACTTGTCTTATGTAAGGACTCGACTTGACTTGACATAACCTGACCTATCCTGAACTAACCTGTGACTTGAATTGACTTAACCTGACTTGATATAACTTGACATATCTTGATATATCCTGTGACTTGACTCTACATAACCTGTGACTTGACTTACAGTTACTTAACTTGGGACTTGTCTTAAGTAAGGACTCGACTTGACTCTTCATTAAATGTGACCCAGCTTTACTTGACATAACCTGTGACTTGACTTGACTTGACATTACAGGTCATTTGTCATAACAGCTTTAGTGATGAGGTACAAGTTACTGTTCGTTATGTCACAGGTTAATTCAGGATAAGTCAGGTTATCTCAAGTCAAGATGAGATAACCTGACTTATCCTGAATTAACCTGTGATATGACGTACAGTAACTTGACTTGGGACTTGTCTTAAGTAAGGACTCGACTTGACTTGACTTGACCCAGCTTTACTCGACATAACCTGTGACTTGACTTGACATAACCTGAGTTATCCTGAATTAACCTGACTTGATGTACAGTAACTTGACTTGCCCAAGAACAAATGACTTGGGACTTGTATGTGTGTGTGTGTGTGTGTGTGTTTGTGTGGTTGTGTGCTATTTGGACCAAATGCCTTGAGTCACGTGCGCTCCGTCCCTCTCTCTCTCTCTGCAGGGAACCAGGTGTCCAGCAGGCTAATGTCCATGCGTAGCGCTAACGGTCTGCTGATGTTGCCTCCTAAAACAGAGCAGTACGTGGAACTGCATAAGGGGGAGGTTGTGGACGTGATGGTCATTGGACGGCTATGATGCAGGTACTTCACGTTCTTGTACGTTCACCGGCACACAGACGAGGAGACGCGTGCGACCGTAACACCGACATGTTCTCTCCCCAGACTTCAATGTCACTCGCTACCGATTACCATGGCAGTGCCAGGACTTCCTGTCTGGACAGGAAACGGGCGGGGGCAGGAAGTGATGCATGTCTACCTGGTCGCCATTAGCTGTGATGTCATATGCAACAGCCAATCGGAGCCAGCGGAGGCCGAACCCTCATTGGTCTGCTCTGAGGAGATCACTGTATTTCAATGACGAAGAAAAAAATGTGAAAAAAATATCAAATGAGATTTATTCTGTAATATTATGATTATGATTATGATTATTATTATTATCCTGATGATAATGATTATTAATATCCTTAATTAATATTCTATTTATTATAATTATTACCACGGTTCTGGTTGAATATGATCATCTTAGTAGTAACCACGCCCTCTTCTCTCCCGTTCATTTGCTTTGTGCGTTCAATATTTCCCCCAGATTTAGAAAATAGAGACTTTCTCCTCCGTCCTCCGCTCCCACTCACCCTGTTTCCCTTTTCTCTCCCTCTTCTTCTTCTGTTCTGCTCCGGCGTCCTCCAACCCAGACATAGGAACTCCTCGGTAACCCCTCCCTGCAGTGTCCCTACTCATCCTCCTCCAGCGCACCGACCCTAACATCAGAACTGACAGAACTAAAAAAACGTATAAAGACGCGTTTCGATCGACGCTGCTGATACAGTTTGTGTCAGAACAGTAAAAAAAGAGGATAAAAAATACAAGGGTACTTGTTTTTAAACGTTCTTTTTCCGTACACGACATTTTCAAACCGTGCTGAAGAGACTAAAAACTCACCCTGACGCTCAGTGGAAGCCAGGAGACTCTGTTAGGTGAAGTCGGCGGCTCCTCCCTCACCGCACTGGAGAGATGTCTGCGGTCTGACGTCAGATATGAACCTGATCCTCATCATCAAACACATTATGACTCTTTAGTTGTTTTTCAGTCAGGGAGGAACGTCTTCTGTCACAGGTGGGCCACGTTTCTAACCTTAGCCCTGCGCTCAAGTGGTGTGTGAGTCACACGCGTGGAAAGTTTACACCAAAAAACGACGTTTCCAAAGTGAAAATCCAGCGTACGTCGAATCATCCCAGGGTCTTTTTCTGCAAACACACTCATCAAATAAAAAACAGACACTTTGTCTTCATGTAGCAACTATTAACGGAAAAATCCAGGAGAGTCGCTAACAGCCGGACGTGGCTAACAGTGGTTAGCTCGGGGCAGTACGGTGAAGGCATTCAAAGGTCTTTTTTAACCACTAATACTGCTGAAAATAACAGCAAACCTCTGCAGCAGCATGAGAAGAGTCCCTACACACACAACAAAGCAGCAATGGGCTCCTTCCACTGTAATGGACTTTACTATGAGAGGAGCTGGTGCAGGGGCCAGTAGGTAAGTCTTTAAAACACTCTTTAATAAACTCTGGCTTCACTAACTACGCTGATGATGCTTTGTTGTGTGTGTAGGGACTCTTCTCATGCTGCTGCAGAGGTTTGCTGTTATTTTCAGCAGCATTAGTGGTTAAAAAAGACCTTTGAATGCCTTCACCGTGCTGCCCCGAGCTAACCACTGTTAGCCACATCCAGCTGTTAGCGACTCTCCAGGATTTCTCCGTTAATAGTTGTTACACGAATAAAATAGTCTCAACGCTTATTTGACGAGTGTATTTCCATAAAAAAGACCCTGGGATGATTTCACTTTAAGATTTGATAAATGTGTTATTTGCATTTTTACAACGCTAAGAGAATATTGTTGTTTTTCTAATTACCAAGAAATCTCATAAAATTACCAACAACGTGTTTTTCCATCTCTGCCTTCCAACACCGTCCTAACTAATAAACATATGCCGTGTATAACATGTTTATTAGTGACAGTGTATTCATGTTTAGCCACGGATTATTACACATTTAGTGAGTATTTAGCAGCAGTACTGCGTGCGTGCGTGCGTGCGTGTGTGTGTGTGTGTGTGTGCGCCAAAATCTACTTCAGCGTGTGTTCATGGTAACGAAGCAACATGGCAACAACTAGTGCAACTCTGTGGCTCATTGATGTTTTTTTAAATAGTTTATGGATAAAAAATGGAGCTCTATGGCACAGAAGGATAAGATACACACACACACACGCGCACACACACAAAGTTGTTCACAGGGTCATTTCATTGTTGGTGTTTTCATGTGATTTGTTGACAGTTAGAAAAATGTAGAAAATGAGCAGATTATCCTTAAAGTGACCAGTGTGTGGGATCCAATGGCATAAAAGTAAATATAATATTCATAACTAGACCATGTAGTGATGAGATCACGCTGGCTGTGATGCCAAAACACACACACACACACACACACACACACACACACACACACACACACACACTTCTTCCAAGGAGGTTAAATGTCACAGCATCACATTGCGGCACAACCAAGCCCCGCCACAGCTTCCTTCCTGTTTGCTCCAATCAGGAAGCTCCGTCAGCGTCAGTTCTCTGAGTGTCCACTAGGGGCAGGTTTCATAACAGAGCAGTTTCTCATTGAGCCCCATGTTAAACAGGCCGTTTACACAGCATCATTAAACCTGTTTAAGGACAAAAGAACATTCTAGTCTGTGTGTTTAGATCACATCTCCATGACAACACTGAGGGGGAGGGGCTAGTTTTTATTTTACTGGAGGTTAAAGTTTATGAATAATTAGGGGCGTGGCCTCTTGAGTGACAGCTAGCCTCTGGCCCTCACTTCTCCTCGGAGGTAACGTCAGCCAGATGGACGTACGCCCCTCCCCCCAACGTCACATACATGCCCTTTTTTGGTCAGAGGAAATGAGGCGGAGTCAAAATCTGACAAGATGGAGACTCCTGTAGGCGAGGACGACTGGATCAAGTTGAGAGAACGGACCTGACGGAGACGCTAATCCGTTTTTATACAGTCTGTGGTCGCAACACGTAAACGGTTAAATCGTTTGCGGAAAGCTCAACCGCAGGCGCGCACTAAAGATATAAATATATCGGGGTGAGCCGCTCAATGCCACAAAATCCTACACACTGCTCCTTTAAGTAGCCAAAGATGAATTACTCCGCCCTTGCTGACAGTGAGGTCTCCAAGCCCGACCTCCGTTCGGCCAAATCAGCCGCCGCCATCTTGTTTTCCAAACCCACGCGGACATGGATGAAAGAGCCGCATGAGTGAGTCGTGACCCACCGTTTTCCCCCCGACTCAGAGAAAAACCCCGACATCACTTGAAAGCAGGGTGTCACGTTCAGGTGCTCGTAAACTACACAACCGGTGTATTTCTACCACGACGGTGTTTAAGGTGCTTGTTAAGAGTCAAAAGAATCAACACGGCTGTAAAATAGACGTCATTTGACTGCTTTTCTCTCAATGTACTGTACATAGTCCACGATCAAAGCTTCGTTTACCGTTAAGTAGCAGGCCGGGCGGCTGCTGGGTCCCGCTGATTCAACACTGAACTTCAATTGTTTACCGATTTTCCAAGGACCGCTCAAACGCATCGTATGCAACCTGTGAGTCCCGAGCATTCACCGACGCACCATACCTTAACCCCCCCGGCTCCTCTGGTTCCTCTGGTTCCTCCCGTGAGCGATCAGAACCAAACGAACCCACACGGTTGAAGGTCTGACGCTGCCTTCAGGTCATGTTTAAATAAAACGATGGTACTTAAAGACGCTAAGATGACAGAGTCGATCCCCAGAGATGTGAGACGTTAAAGGTTGAATGTGTAGAAACTTTATTTAAAAAATAATAAAACACCCACGGGGCGTTTTGAGAGGTACAGAATGAAAGTAATGCTTTAACAATGACTTCCTGTCCCGTTCTGTTTCCATGGTAGCAGCCAATAGAGTTGCTGGTTGCCAGGGTTGACTGTTGTTGGGTGCAGCTACTGTAGGCTGGCACTGGGTGAAATGGAGACGGGCAACAACCAGAGTCACTATAGGCCGAGCATTCACTCCATGGACTGAGAGAAAGGAGAGAAACGCCCACATGGCTACGCTTCTCCTTGATGCTAACATCACTTTCATCTGCACTTAGCTGGAACGGCTAACGCTAACGGCTAACGCTAACTGTCAGTCAAACTCCTCTAATCCTTGTTTTGATGCTGTGGTTTTCTGGAGGGGACGGGTTCAAACAGGCTCAAACAGACTCCGGTCTCCTGGAGCTACTGGGCCGGGTCTGACCAACCTGGCAACCCCACTGCTGGACTTCTTTTTTGTTGTTGAGACGACGATCTTGAGACACTAGATGGAGCTGTTCCGCTCCTTCTCCACATCCAACCTTTAACTTCCACGTCTGAAGCTCCCGTCTACTTTCTTCCCTCTATGACTTGAATGCAGCACCAGTCCGAACAGCTTCGACCCCCCCCCCCCCCCCCTCTCTCCTGATAGGCTGATGCAGTCTTCCTCCCCTCCCCCTCCTCTTCATCTTCCTTTTTTGCCGCCCTTCCTCCTCCACACTTGCATGCCCATACAGGGGGGCGTGTCTCTCTCTGCGGGCAGGTTTCGCTCCAGGCGCCAGACGAGGGTGCAGCACCTGGGCAGGACTTCTGATCTGACGCAGTGTTCGTGGACGCCATTACGCGGCTGTTGAGTCGCGACGTAACACCCTTTCAAAAGACGATTTCCGCGTCCAAGGCTCGTGTTTCTCCAGCGCAGCAGTGCCGTGTTCACCCGTCGTTTGATCTGAGTTTTTAAAGAACAATGTAATTGTCATTTGACCTCTTTCTTACGGATAAAAAAGACGTGTTCAGGGCGCACTCCCACTGTGCCTCTGTACCGTGCCGAGCACGTTTCACGGGTAAAGTTTAGATCGTTTGACCAGTGTGAGTGCAACCGTACCACGTCTAGGAGCTGCACGCTTGCCGTCCACGGCCCGTTTGGGAGAGGTGGGCTTTAGTAAAGCACGTTTGCACGTGTACGAGCACGAGCGTGCACACGTGTACGAGCACGAGGCCTACGGCGGTTCTGAGGTCATTTCCTGTGCGCCTGTTGGGACATAGAAAAAATAAGGAGGGACCATGCGCGGACATTTCAAACAATGGCGGTGAAAGGTTCACGTTGGTGTGATGCGGAGGTGGAGTGTTTACTGCAGATTTGGTCGATGAAAAGATTCAAAAACAGTCGACAAGACGCACAAAAACTCCGAGGTCTACGGAAAGATCTGGAAACAAAGCCATGCATCGCCATGACGTCATCAATGCGTGTGACGTGTTACGGCCTGATGACGTATAGGCAGCAAGAAGCATTCTCCGAGGCCCAGGTAGTGTGAGTACAAACGGGCCTGGAGGTGGGGACGAGGACCCTAAAGCACGGGGCACGGGACGGAGGCACAGTGGGAGGGCGCCCCTAACTGACCAAAGAGGTGATCGTGATCATTCACACGTTCGGCTTTTGTTTGGACCCGGAAATCTTATTTTGAAAGGGTGTTACGTCACACTGAACAGTCGCGTAATGGTGTGTGAGAGGAGGGTTTTCATAGTAACAACCTCAGATGTCAGAACCTTCCCAGTTACCTCAAAAGCACCATTAAAAAAACAAAACATTGGCGCGTTCTTATGAATCCCACGACTTTCCTCGCCAGCGCGTCTCGGCACAGTGGGATTCCTCAGAACGCGCCGTGCTGAGTCATGCTGAGTTCACGTCACGTCATGAAAAAAAGCGTAAAGAAAGCGCATCCAGAGAGAATCGAGCGTACGGTTTAAACCGCGCAGCCGATATCGGGACGTGAACTCGGCGTCCTCGGCGTCCTGGCGCCTGCCCGCGGAGCAGGGATCGAACCCCGATCGGTTAATTTGAGTGAGAAGACGCAGGTTCTCGTTAAACTGCCTTTGTACTGAGTGACCCGTCACACTGGAGCGAGCTCAGTGTCACACCGCACACACGATCAACTCTGACCAGCACTACTGAAGCAATGACACAGCGTTCTGCTACTACTGTCTGAACCGACTGAAGAGGAAGTTGCTTTTCTGTAACGATATTATTGAAACTGAAGATGAATTAATAAAAATAATCCTGATTATTCTGTAGCTCCGGGTCGGGAGAGTCGTGTTTGATGGTTTTTTCTGCTTTTCATTCACTTTTTTTATTTGTTTTTAACATTTTACACAATTTAAAGCAAACGTTTCACACACGAAACACACAAACGTTCACAATTACACACAAAACTCTCTCTGAATAAGTGTTTTTTTCACTTCGGTGCATGTTTTTAATTCTCCTGATGAAGGAAAAGGACAAACACAATATTACACTGTAATAAAAACTTGTAAAAAAATTAATTTTAAGGAATTTTTCTGTAAAAAACCACTTTAACACTAAAAAAAAGGAAAAATCATTAGTAAAAATGACTATTTCATTTGAAATTTTACTATAATTTCTTTAATTTCACACACAAATGTTGACTGTTAACATAACTTGTAATAAAACAGAATTTTAAGATTTGTTTTTAGAGATTTTTTCTGTATTAAAATACAAATTAATTTACAAAAATTTTACTTGCCAAATGTTAAATAACGTGAAACCACTGCAACTGAAAACACAATATAAAAAAACATTTATTGGTAAAATACCTTCATAAATGTGTCTTTAACACATTTGTCGTTTGTATAAGGGAATAAACTGTAAAATTTCCCTTTAAAACTCAAAAAAAAAAGGGAAAAATCATTAGTTACATAACTTTAATTAGTAATTTTACTGTAATTTCTTTAAATTCACACGAAAACACACAAACGTTCACGATTACACACAAAACTCACTCTGAATAAGTGCGTTTTTCACTTCGGTGCATGTTTTTAATTCTCCAGCTGAAGGAAAAGGACAAACACAATCTTTAACTGTAATAAAACTTGTAAAAAAACTGAATTTTACAGATTTTTTCTGTATTAAAATACAGTTTAATTTACAAAAAAGACTGATTTTACACGTCAAATGTTAAATAACATGAAACCATTTATTTATTGTTAAAATATCTTCACAAATGTCTCATATTTTAACATGTGTTTAAATAATAAATATAAATAAATAAAGCAAAATCAATAACAATAAAACAGTGTTTTGGTCCCCAGGGGGCGTCCTTCCTCCATATTCAGCTTTTTCATATTTTAAAATGTTCTTTCATATTTATTTTCATACTTTCATCATAATTATAATTAAGAAACAATAACAAAGGAAAAACAACATAAATATAAATAATGTAATAAAAAGGAAAAAACAAACAGCAATAACACTAAAATCAGAATAACATGTTTTATTGTTTTTTAACAATATAAATATAAATAATGTAATAAAGAGGAACAAACAAACAACAATGTATCTAAATAAAATAAATATATTTAAAAAATTACAAATTAATTAATTAAAAATTAAATAAAATATTGTTTTTAACAACATAAATATAAATAATGTAAAAAAGGAACAAACAAACAATAAAATATCTTAAATAAAATAAATATATTAATAAAAATTACAAATTAATTAATTAAAATTAAATAAAATGATTGTTTTTAACAACATAAATATAAATAATGTAAAAAAAAACAATAACAAAATCAGCAAAAAAATATTGTCGTTTTCTAACAACATAAATATAAAAAATTTAAAGAAAAAACAAACAAATAAATAATAATTAACATTTTTATAGTTATTGTTTCTTTGTAGTGTTTTTTAATGAACCCTCCGCAGATGCAGCACCGTCTCTGATTGGTCCAGACGCGACCTACGTCATCGCTGTGTCCAATCAGCGCCCTCGTCTCTTCAGGGCGGCGCGTCTCCGCCTCCTCCGGAGATGACAGTTCGAGGAGGAGCCGGGGACGAGTCCAGCTTTCACCGACTCTGTTCAGAGCGGAACCGTGAACGGGACACGTTAAACCGGGGAGAGGAGACGCTGGAGGACCGGGCCCCGCTTGGATTTAGCAGCTAAAGGAGCGCGAACGGCCCGGAAACGGAGTGAGTATCCCGGCGTTACCGCTCCGGTGTGAAGCGGCTTTGTTATCAACAGGTGCTAGCTAGCTAGCTAGCTGCTAACGTTAGCCTGATAACGTTTAGCACTAAAACCACAGTTAAAGGTGAAAAACACGCATTAAAGTGAGTTTTTCTGGGACAGAACATGTTTAAAGTGAAGCGACAGGTTCATAATAACTTAATAAAGTTTATTTAAATATAATATTCAGCTTCTGGGTCACTTTGAAACCACTAACAGACGTTTCTCTGAGCTAACGTTGGTCGCTAACTCAAACTACTCTGTTGGATGCAACGACACGCTGCTGCTGTGTACGGGTGTTTGTTGTTGTTTGTTGTTGTTTGTGTGTTGTTTGTGTGTTGTTTGTTGTCTTTGGTGAAGTGTAGTGATGGCGGATGTTCAGTCACACTGTTGTCTTCCTACTTTTCCTGTTTGGGGAATGACAAGTGGTTTCCTGGCTGCTGGGGGCAGGGGCGTAAACAACAACAACAACAACAATAACAACAGAATCACAGTTTATTGGTGTTTTTAACAATAAAAAATAATGTAAACAATAATAACAACAACAGTAGAATTAAAGTTTCATTGGTGTTTTTAACAATATCAATAATGTAAACAATAATAACAACAACAACAGAATCACAGTTTTATTGTTTTTTAACAATATAAATAATGTAAAGAAAAAATAAACAATAACAACATTAGAATAACAGTTTAACTGTTGTTTTTAACGATATAAATATAACAAATGTAAAGAACAAACAATAATAATAATAATAAATCAGAATCACAGTTTATTGGTGTTTTTTAACAATATATAAATAATGTAAAGAACAAACAATAACAACAATCACAACACCAGAATAACATTTTTATTATTGTTCTTTAACAATATAAATATAAATAATATAAAGAAACAAACAATAACAACAATCACAACATCAGAATAACATCTTTATTGTTGTTTTTTAACAATATAAATATAAATATAATATAAAATGATCCAAAAAGAGCGTCCGTAAAAACATGAGCATCACATTAATGCATATTTAAAACACTACAGCGACATAAGAGTGACTATATTATCTTTATTTCATCAATGTAAATATTATAACAGGCCTCAAAGTGCAACAACCGTGTCAAAAACAACCTTTATTAAAGGAACAAACCTGTGAATCGGAGTTGCGCGCTGACGGTCTCGCTGCGATGGACACGATCATGAATGTTTCTACTCAAAGGAACAGGAAACATTCCCTCAGTGCAGTTTAGTAAAGCAGAGAGTCTCTGTGTGAACTCTGGGTGTCACTGGGCAGAAGCAGAGCTGCCTCTTATCTGCTGTTTAACAGTACACACACACACACACACACACACACACACACACACACACACACACACACACACACACACACACACACACACACACACATTCTTAAAAAGGACTGTACCACTCTGTACCAGACAAAATGCAAAAGAGCCAAAATGAGGCAGAGAGAGAGAGAGAAGGGGAATTACACACACGAGTTTCTGTGTTTCTGTTCAAATATTTGAGCTCATTCACGAAGCTGGAGCGGACGATCGGAGCGTCTGAGATGGGAAAGGATCTTGAAGGCGTCCAAGACCCGTCCTACGTCTCAGACCAAACGTAGAGATCGAGCCGGTTGTTCTTTCTAACTGTTACATTAGCTGACGTTAGTTAAAACTTTACCAGCCAAGATACTGAACCCATAGTTGCACCAGAAAGATGCTAGCCTCATGAGCCCATCCTGATCTCTGAGCTCCGTTGTGTTTCACTCTCAGATCAGTCTGGGAACATGCGGCGGAGAAAATTTGCGCCCTCCCACTGTGCCTCCATCCCGTGCCCCGTGCTTTAGGGTCCTTGTCCCCCCCTCCAGGCCCGTTTGTACTCACACTACCTGGGCCTCGGAGAATGCTTCTTGCTGCCTATACGTCATCACGCTGTAACACGTCACACGCATTGATGTCAACCAAGCTTCCTCACACGTCTCACAAACTCTAGAGGATGTAATGGTTCCAAAAGGTCAACCTTTGCTTTTTATTTTCTCTGCTATCCCCAAAGAAATTTAAGTCCAAAGCAACTTTACTTTTGTCAAATACTCAAGTCAGGAGTTAAATATCTCCACGCTGACCTGGACAGATGAGAGTTCTCCAATAGCTTTTGTGTGTTTACTGTATAACAGGTGAGTGGACTGAGCAGAGTAATGTTCCAGGCTATGTAGTGAAAGTAATGTAAAGGTCAAAGGTCAAACTAGTCCGACCCGAGTGTCCGGAGGGTTGTTGGTGATTTTGTTGTGTCCTGGAGGACGGACGTGTTTGTGTGTTGGACCTGAGGCACTCACAGAAAGCCTTAACTCTGTAAAACAGGGATGTGTCAGGTTTACACTGGTTATTGTTACTGAGGAGGAGCGTTTACAGTGGAAACCATCACTGATATCCAAACACACTGGGCCATAACGCAAACCGTCCATGTCCTTACACGTTACACGCTGACTGGGATGTGTCTGATAACATCATGGGCGCAATCTAAGACATCTTTGTGTCTCTTTGTCGTCATTTTGGGACTAATTGTAGTTGTTTTGTGTCTACTTATTTATTTGTTTTGTGTCTGTCTGTAATCGGTTTGTGATTTTGTAGTCATTTTGTGTATTTTGGTAGTTGCTTTGTGTCTCTTTCAAGTTGTTTTGTGTCTCCTTGTAGTTGTTTTGTGTCTCCTTGTAGTTGTTTTGTGTCTCTTTGTCGTCGTAACTTGTCTTTTTGTAGTAGATTTGTGTCTTTGTCGTTGTTTTGTGTCTCTTTGTTGTCGTATGGTGTCTCTTTGAAGTTGTTTTGTGTCTCTTTGTGGTTGTTTTGTGTCTATTTGTCGTTGTATGGTGTCTCTTTGAAGTAGTTTTGTGTCTCTTTGTAGTTGTTTTGTGTCTCTTTGTCGTAGTTTTGTGTCTCTTTGAAGTAGTTTTGTGTCTCTTTGTAGTTGTTTTGTGTCTCTTTGTCGTCGTATTTTGTCTCTTTGAAGTTGTTTTGTGTCTCTTTGTCATCGTATTGTGTCTCTTTGTCGTCGTATTGTGTCTCTTTGAAGTTGTTTTGTGTCTCTTTGAAGTTGTTTTGTGTCTCTTTGTCGTCGTATTGTGTCTCTTTGTCGTCATATTGTGTCTCTTTGTCGTCGTATTGTGTCTCTTTGAAGTTGTTTTGTGTCTATTTGTCGTCGTATTGTGTCTCTTTGTCGTCGTATTGTGTCTCTTTGTCGTAGTTTTATGTCTCTTTGTCGTCGTATTGTGTCTCTTTGAAGTTGTTTTGTGTCTCTTTGTTGTCGTATTGTGTCTCTTTGAAGTTGTTTTGTGTCTATTTGTCGTCGTATTGTGTCTCTTTGTCGTAGTTTTATGTCTCTTTGTCGTCGTATTGTGTCTCTTTGAAGTTGTTTTGTGTCTCTTTGTTGTCGTATTGTGTCTCTTTGAAGTTGTTTTGTGTCTATTTGTCGTCGTATTGTGTCTCTTTGAAGTTGTTTTGTGTCTCTTTGTAATAGTTTTGTGTGGGGCCCCTGATCCCCTGGGTCCCTGGTCCTGTTCTCATCAGATTCAGATCAGTATTCAGTAATATATCCGTGAACATGAACAGTAGTGACAGTTACAGATCTGCTGACAGGGTTCATAAACGTGAAACGTGAAAACACTCTGGTTGTCTTCAGGAGGAGGCACAGAACCACTAACTCTTCCTTTTTCAATGAACTCTCCTTTGTTTACGTTGTTCCCGTCCAGTTCTGTCGAGGTAAAAGTCAAAAGAGCTCCGTAGAGTTACTGACATTGGCAGCAGAGAACAAACAGAACACGTACACAAATACAGAAGTGCAGACTGACGATTGCTCCTGGGACATTGTACTTAAGTGTATTTAAGAGTCCGTGCAGGTTTGACTGAACGTAAAGAGCCCGGCTGTATTTCCCTCTCTTTCCAGAGCTGCACCAAATCAGCCTCTTTGTTTTTAACGGTGTGCAGCGTCACCGTGTGATTTAGTACGTGTTTCAAATGCTGGTCCTGTGACCTCCCTCCTATCACCACTTTACAGGCTCAGCGACTGAATCTGTGTCTCGACACAAAGATCTGGGACGTCTCTTTCTTTTAATCCAAACATCCAGCGACTCGTGACAAAACTAAAGATAAAATTAGGTTTTTACCTTCGAAAGAAACCCTGTTTTTCTTTTTTTAAGCCAAAAAAACACTTGTTTCCGCAGCATTTATGTCTGTGCTGGACTTTTATATATGAATATACCTTTGAAATGCCTTCAGTCTCTGGACACGGTCAACCAAGGTCAACCAAGGTCAACCCAGGTCAACCACGGTCAACCACGGTCAACCACGGTCAACCACGGTGCGACGGCGGATTAAGGCCAAAAAAAGACTTGTTTCCGCATGTCTGTGTTGGACTACGGTGATGTTTTATATATGAATGCACCTTCAAAATGCCTACAGTCTAATGACACGGTCGACCACGGTACGACGGCAGTTTAAGGCCCAAAAATTAAAAAATACAGATTCAGGGATGGGGGGGGGGGGATATTCGAGAAAAAATTAGCAGATTCACGAGATTAAAAACTAGCAAATCTACAAGAAAGGGGTCGATTCAAAGTCAGAAAAATAGTGTTTTATTTTTCTTCTCCAGTGTTTTGTTTTACGGTCGGTGTTTTATTATAACAAAAATGAAAATCACTAAAAATTCTGTTTCTTATTCTCTGACCAGAAGTTTCCCACAGCGTTTATCACCTATGAGGACGGAGCTGTGTCTTATATCAGTGAGACTTTTCCCTGGTTAAATAAAGGTTAAATAAAATAAACGTTAAAGACGTTAAAGCTCGGCCAGAAGCTAGGAGCAAAACTTGCGTTCCAGCTCGCGTCATTTCCTTTTTGCGCAACTTTCTGTTGTTTTTATTTTTTTGGTCCCTTTGTTCATAATGTGTTTAGTTTACACAGGGTCATATTTAACATGGACCCTGGGGGGGGGGGGGGGGGCAGATTGGTATATTCTCATTATTTGGGGAGGGACGCGGCGTCCTAAAGAGTGTGTAATGTGTGTGTGTGTGTGTAATGTGTGTGTGTAATGTCTACGCCTGTAAACACACTACACACACTCCCTTCCCCCATAAGTGGAATTTTGTTCCCAGGGCTGCCTGGCATTCCTCACTGCTGCATCATGGGACCTGTGTGTGTGCGTGTGTGTCTGTGTGTGTGTCTGTGTGTGTGTCTGTGTGTGTGTGTGTGTGTGTGTGTGCAGTCCTGCTGGTAAGAGATAACATATCAACATGCTTTTGTTATTGTGGCACTGAAAGATAAGGCATCCATCCGTCTCACCTGTTTGTTTTCAACTGTGTGTGTGCGTGTGTTTGTGTATGTGTGTGTGTGTTAGCTTTATTAGCATGACGCTGTTGCCAAAGCACGACGATAGTACGATAATAATTATATTGAACAATTATGATATTGCATTGTAAGTCACAATTACAAGTAAGAATATGAAATACGTGAGAACAACGTCCAAGAATACAAATACACGACTGCTCAAAAGTTTTAGGCTTTCAAGAATGGAAGTGTTAATAGTTTATTATCAATTACCAAAATGCAGTGGATTGTTACTCCAGGTCGGGAATGAGTCCTGACCCCAAGTGAAGAATGACCGTTAAGTGTTTACCTTCATGTCAGAGCCGGCTGGTTTGGCTTCGGAGAAGCGAATGGCGGCTCTCTTGACCGCAGAGGGCGTTCGTAGTCGTAGTGACGCCGAAGTACTTGACTTTCATTTTGCAATATTGATGAGTCCTGCAGCTTCTCCTTCACTGGAGGTTGTTAAATCCAAAGTGCGTCTTTGGACACTGGCCTTCAGTGACGGGCGGCCTGGAAGTGACTGACGAGCCGGTACCTTCCTGCAAAAGTGATCTACGGAGGCCGCAAAGTGCGCGCTCCTGAGACCGAAAACTTGATTTTTGGAAGTTATAAATTGATATTTTTTGCTGCCCACCCCTCTTAGCATGTGTCTTTTGCGTAAACACACAGGACATTACACAAACAACAGGGTCACAGGAGCGATACCTGTGTCCCTTTACACCAGCGGTGCTCTTGCAAAGGGTAACAGGACAAAGTGCAGGCACGCAGGTGGATTTGAGAAAGTTAGAAACCCTTTATTTTAGTGGGTAAAAAAAATAATACCCTCCCTCTGGGTGTATGAGGACACAGGACAGTCCACCTGGAGAGTCTGACCTTTTGTTTAAGCTGTCTTTGTTTCACAACTCTGTTTTTAACGACACATGCTGTGACATGACCTTACTCTCTCACCCAGAAGCCTGAGTGTGTGTGTGTGTGTGTGTGTAGGTTAATAAACGGCCAATACACCAGTCAGACCGGTGTGTTGGTCACAGGTAAATAGATTCCTGTCAGACCTAAGCTGCTGCACAGGTGTAACACACCTCCTCTCACTGTGTAGCTGTCTTCTCGCCCTTGTCAAAGGGTGTTTTAACGCAGAATGCAACAAACGAGATTAATGACATCATTTAATCTGCTTATTCCACAGGTGAACGTACCATGGCCGCCCTGTTCACTGAGCTGCCCTCCTAGACCCACCTGACACACAGCTCTACACACCGCAGCATCCCTGCAGCGCGCACAAACACACCCACTTAAGACTCTTGGTGTGTGTGTGTGTGTGTGTGTGGGAGGAATGACAACCTCCCATCTGAACGGCCATGTTGCTGGGGAGGGAGGAGGAGGAGGAGGAGGAGGAGAAGGAGGAGGAGGAGGAGGAGGCAGCGAGGAAGAGCTGAGGGGAGGACAGCAGCACCGGGAAATGGCCGTCGACTGTCCGGGAGACCTGGGGAGTCGAACGCTACCGCTCCGGCGATCTGCACAGCTGGAGAGGATACGACAGCACCAGGTATGTGCACGCACGTTACTCAGGCTTGTTTCACTCAACATTAAAGTTGTCCATAAGTACAGCACACTTACTAAAGTGCTGTATTTAAGGACGACTCTGAGGTGCTCGTCCTTTCAGCCCTCGGCAAATATACTCATCAAAGAAACATTACCATATTTTTCGGATTATAAGTCGCAGTTTTCTTCATAGTTTTGTGGAGTATAAGGTGCAGGAGAGACAAAGGTGCATTTCAGTGATATGTCACTTTGAGTAGTGTGAGTTTATTCCCTGAGCGTCGCTCAGCGTTGCTGTGAAGCGCCGTAGAGTCTGACGGCAGCAGGTAGGAACTGTTTCCTGTGGTGTTCTTTAAGGCAGCAGGTAGGAACTGTTTCCTCTGGCGTTCTTTAAGCAGCAGGTAGGAACTGTTTCCTGTGGCGTTCTTTAAGCAGCAGGTAGGAACTGTTTCCTGTGGCGTTCTTTAAGCAGCAGGTAGGAACTGTTTCCTGTGGCGTTCTTTAAGCAGCAGGTAGGAACTGTTTCCTGTGGCGTTCTTTAAGCAGCAGGTAGGAACTGTTTCCTGTGGCGTTCTTTAAGCAGCAGGTAGGAACTGTTTCCTGTGGCGTTCTTTAAGGCAGCAGGTAGGAACTGTTTCCTGTGGCGTTCTTTAAGCAGCAGGTAGGAACTGTTTCCTGTGGCGTTCTTTAAGCAGCAGGTAGGAACTGTTTCCTGTGGCGTTCTTTAAGCAGCAGGTAGGAACTGTTTCCTGTGGCGTTCTTTAAGCAGCAGGTAGGAACTGTTTCCTGTGGCGTTCTTTAAGCAGCAGGTAGGAACTGTTTCCTGTGCCGTTCTTTAAGCAGCAGGTAGGAACTGTTTCCTGTGGCGTTCTTTAAGCAGCAGGTAGGAACTGTTTCCTGTGGCGTTCTTTAAGCAGCAGGTAGGAACTGTTTCCTGTGGCGTTCTTTAAGCAGCAGGTAGGAACTGTTTCCTGTGGCGTTCTTTAAGCAGCAGGTAGAAACTGTTTCCTGTGGCGTTCTTTAAGCAGCAGGTAGGAACTGTTTCCTGTGGCGTTCTTTAAGCAGCAGGTAGGAACTGTTTCCTGTGGCGTTCTTTAAGCAGCAGGTAGGAACTGTTTCCTGTGGCGTTCTTTAAGCAGCAGGTAGGAACTGTTTCCTGTGGCGTTCTTTAGGCAGCAGGTAGGAACTGTTTCCTGTGGCGTTCTTTAAGCAGCAGGTAGGAACTGTTTCCTGTGGCGTTCTTTAAGCAGCAGGTAGGAACTGTTTCCTGTGGCGTTCTTTAAGCAGCAGGTAGGAACTGTTTCCTGTGGCGTTCTTTAAGCAGCAGGTAGGAACTGTTTCCTGTGGCGTTCTTTAAGCAGCGAGGTAGGAACTGTTTCCTGTGGCGTTCTTTAAGCAGCAGGTAGGAACTGTTTCCTGTGGCGTTCTTTAAGCAGCAGGTAGGAACTGTTTCCTGTGGCGTTCTTTAAGCAGCAGGTAGGAACTGTTTCCTGTGGCGTTCTTTAAGCAGCAGGTAGGAACTGTTTCCTGTGGCGTTCTTTAAGCAGCAGGTAGGAACTGTTTCCTGTGGCGTTCTTTAAGCAGCAGGTAGGAACTGTTTCCTGTGTCGTTCTTTAAGCAGCGAGGTAGGAACTGTTTCCTGTGGCGTTCTTTAAGCAGCAGGTAGGAACTGTTTCCTGTGGCGTTCTTTAAGCAGCAGGTAGGAACTGTTTCCTGTGGCGTTCTTTAAGCAGCAGGTAGGAACTGTTTCCTGTGGCGTTCTTTAAGTAGCAGGTAGGAACTGTTTCCTGTGGCGTTCTTTAAGCAGCAGGTAGGAACTGTTTCCTGTGGCGTTCTTTAAGCAGCAGGTAGGAACTGTTTCCTGTGGCGTTCTTTAAGCAGCAGGTAGGAACTGTTTCCTGTGGCGTTCTTTAGGCAGCAGGTAGGAACTGTTTCCTGTGGCGCTCTTTAAGCAGCAGGTAGGAACTGTTTCCTGTGGCGTTCTTTAAGGCAGCAGGTAGGAACTGTTTCCCGTGGCGTTCTTTAAGCAGCAGGTAGGAACTGTTTCCTGTGGCGTTCTTTAAGGCAGCAGGTAGGAACTGTTTCCTGTTGCGTTCTTTAAGCAGCAGGTAGGAACTGTTTCCTGTGGCGTTCTTTAAGCAGCAGGTAGGAACTGTTTCCTGTGGCGTTCTTTAAGCAGCAGGTAGGAACTGTTTCCTGTGGCGTTCTTTAAGCAGCAGGTAGAAACTGTTTCCTGTGGCGTTCTTTAGGCAGCAGGTAGGAACTGTTTCCTGTGGCGTTCTTTAAGGCAGCAGGTAGGAACTGTTTCCTGTGGCGTTCTTTAAGGCAGCAGGTAGGAACTGTTTCCTGTGGCGTTCTTTAAGCAGCAGGTAGGAACTGTTTCCTGTGGCGTTCTTTAAGCAGCAGGTAGGAACTGTTTCCTGTGGCGTTCTTTAAGCAGCAGGTAGGAACTGTTTCCTGTGGCGTTCTTTAAGCAGCAGGTAGGAACTGTTTCCTGTGGCGTTCTTTAAGCAGCAGGTAGGAACTGTTTCCTGTGTCGTTCTTTAAGCAGCAGATAGGAACTGTTTCCTGTGGCGTTCTTTAAGCAGCAGGTAGGAACTGTTTCCTGTGGCGTTCTTTAGGCAGCAGGTAGGAACTGTTTCCTGTGGCGTTCTTTAAGCAGCAGGTAGGAACTGTTTCCTGTGGCGTTCTTTAAGCAGCAGGTAGGAACTGTTTCCTGTGGCGTTCTTTAAGCAGCAGGTAGGAACTGTTTCCTGTGGCGTTCTTTAAGCAGCAGGTAGGAACTGTTTCCTGTGGCGTTCTTTAAGCAGCAGGTAGGAACTGTTTCCTGTGGCGTTCTTTAAGCAGCAGGTAGGAACTGTTTCCTGTGGCGTTCTTTAAGCAGCAGGTAGGAACTGTTTCCTGTGGCGTTCTTTAAGCAGCAGGTAGGAACTGTTTCCTGTGGCGTTCTTTAAGCAGCAGGTAGGAACTGTTTCCTGTGGCGTTCTTTAAGCAGCAGGTAGGAACTGTTTCCTGTGGCGTTCTTTAAGCAGCAGGTAGGAACTGTTTCCTGTGTCGTTCTTTAAACAGCAGGTAGGAACTGTTTCCTGTGCCGGTCTTTAAGCAGCGAGGTTGAATGAGTCTGCTGCTGAAGCTCGTCCAGGGTTTCATGGAGGGGATGAGAGACATCGTCCATGATCACCACAGTTTAGCGTCCTGTGCTCCATCACCTCCTCCAGGGTGACGAGCACAGACCCGGCCTTCTTTATGAGCTTGTTCGGTGTGTTTGCGTCTTTTGCTTTGATGCCTGCGCCCCAGGACACCACAGAAGAAGAAGATGGTGCTCGCACTACTGTCAAAAAGTGATAAACCAATCCCACGCCAACACGTACAGATCCAGGGTTAGCTTATTTTAAAAAGAGAAATTATAAATCTACTTATTTTTAATGGAGACATTCGGTTATTTTTGCTGTTGGGCATTTTTGAGTTGCTTGAATCTTGGTTATAGAACGGCAGCGGGGTGGTAGAGTGTTACCCCTGAATGATCAGATGGTCCATTGTCTCTCTCTCTCTCTATGATGCGTTAATGAGTCCGTGTGTGTTTCAGGAGGACCTCCGTCGTCGTAGAGAGGAGGAGGGTCGGCAGCTGGACCTGAACGCCTCGCTCCGACTCCGAAAGCTCTCCCAGCATCCCCACATCGGCATCGACAACCCCACATTCCTGCAAGACTCGTACGCACCGCAGCAGCCGGCACTCGGCAGCCAGCACACGCACGCACTGCTGGGTAAAACACACACGCACACGCAGACACACACACACACGGACACAGACGAGACTAGAATTGCAGATCACTGATGTAGTAAAGCTCTCAGAGAAAAAGGAAAGAATAAAGAGGTAGAGGTGAGCGTGACTCGAGAAGGAGAAGGAGTGGAGGGTGAAAGTAAAGAGGTGGAGAGAGAGAGAACGCCGGCTGGGAGAGAAAGGAATGTAAGGGCGACATGTCTGCCGTTAGGGAGGGAATTCCTCAGGGAGGGAGAGAAGGACACGAGAGGCTCTTGAGGGCGACTTAATTAAGACTGTGTTAGGGGTGGTAATGTTGACACACACACACACACACACACACACACACACACACACACACACACACACACAACGTAGAAGTTAAGTGACTAAATGAGATGCCGTTGTCTCACACACACATTAATCTGAAGCCGGGATCGACCCATTATCAGCCGCCATGTTCTGCTTTTTCCCGCAATTTTAAATCAGATTTTTGATAAAAAGAAGAAAGAAAGGTCTGATGTTCGGCGTGTGGTCGCTTCTGCTGTCTCCTCTATCAGCCTTTCCTCTGCCCAAGACGATTGTGACTGGATTGAAGAAACACGATGTTGTTGTTTTGACCTTATCCCGGAAATGATAAGCAGTGAAACCAGACCCCCTCTGTTCAGGCTCCCACTCATCCTGGAGTCCTGAGCAGTTTTCTAGTCACGCAAAAAAACCTGGAAATCGGTTAAAATGTCCAAATATCCTGAAAACATTTGAAAGATTTGATCCTATTTTAGTCTCTCACTCGCCGACAGATTGCCTACGTAAACCGAAGGTGTGTATTTAGTTTGAAACTCGGCTGGTTGGTGTGATCAGCTGCACGGTCGGACCTTTTCATTTCAGCTACCGTGTCAAATATAACAAAGTCCAGTTGCTTTTGATTGAAACTGCTTTGGGGATAACGACGACCTGGACACATGAGAACATTCACAGGCTACCATGTCGGTCAATATGCAGAGCAGAAGGGACTTTTCAGATAATTGAATTGTCTGAATTGTTAGAGAAACAGAGTGGAAATGCTGGAGATGGTCAAACATCGTGAGTAGGGTTGAGTTTATTAGAATTACTTTATTAATCCCGCAAGAGGAAATTCATTTTTTCACTCTATTATTATTGTTATTCATGTTGCACACACACACAGGCCCGAGATACACACACACGCACAGACAGGACCTATATACATGCAATTAAGGAGAGATGTCAGAGCGAGGGGGCTGCCAATGGATCGGCGCCCCGAGCAGTTGGGGGTTCAGTGCCTTGCTCAACAGCACCTCGACAATGTCCAGGAGATGAACTGGCACCTCTCCAGCCACCAGTCCACACTCCATTCATGGTCCACACAGGGACTCAAACCGGCGACCCTCTGGTTCCCAGCCGAGTCACCTATGGACTGAGCTACTGCCAAATTAACAGGGATTTATGTGAATAAACCTGAATTTACAAAATTGAAGGTTGGCCTATAACAGGGATGTTAAGTAGTCATTTAGAGCGATTAGTCGACTAATCAACGCACAGGAAATAAATTGTCTCTGGCTAGCACATTCGCCTCACAGCGAGAGGGTTCCTGGTTTGAATCCCAGCTGTTACCCTTCTGTGTGGAGTTTGCATGTTGTCCCCGTGTCTGCATGGGTTTTCTCCGGGTTCTCCGGTTTCCTCCCACAGTCCAAAGACGTGCAGGTGTTCGGTTCATTGATGACTCTAAATCACCCGTAGGTGTGAATGGTTGTCTGTCTCTGTTCGTCTCTATGTGTCCTGTGATAGACTGGCGTCCTGTCCAGGGTGGACCCCGCCTCACGCCCGATGTCAGCTGGGATCGGCTCCAGCCCCCTACGACCCCGACAGGGACAAGAGGTTGCAGATGAATGAATGAATTATTTGATGAGTGAATTTGCCCCAAATTTCACTTTAAGTCAACCGCTACGTTCAGCTGTTCCTGCTCAACAAGCTAGTGCCCATAAGATGTTAGATCCCGAAAACTGCATCCAGCTCAATTGTGAGCTTCTAAATCGACATCTTTCTCATATGAAATTGGATGGGATGCTGCTGTTTCTTGGTGGATGCACTTAAGACAAAGTGCAGTCTTGTTCCAGTCTTATCGTAAAGCAGAGCTCTAATTGAGCAGCGTGTCTCTGGTGTAGGTCGACATGTTCCAGTCAAAGGTTATCGATGGTGTTCTCGTGTCTTTCCTGCAGAGTTGGAGGAGTTGCTGCTGTCACTGAAGCAGGTCCGCGGCTGCCTCACCGACCCCCAGAGTCAGAATGACGTGGAGCTGGTTCTTGCACTGCTAAACAAGGTAATATAAAGGGAATTAGGTGCAGAGAGCCTCAAGTCAACATGTAATTGGGTTTTTTATCCCCCCTCAAAGACGTTCTGCACATTTTTCAGAGGAAGGCCCGGTGGACACGTTTTTATTAATAGTGTATAAAGAAAAGTCTGAACATTTCACAGGGTTTTATGTTTTCATTTCACTTTTAAACACTGTAAATGGGACAGTGATGTAAATGGGACATATGTTTGTACTAGGGATGGGCACAATTACTGTCGTCAACGCCACTATTTGAGGCCCCTAACATGATACGCGGGAAAACGCCGTTCCATTGTTTGAATCCATTCTCTCCACAGCGGTGAGGAGCTGCTGTTCCCTTTCCCCACATGTTCCAGATCAGCCCTCAGTGTTGCTGCTCTGTCATATCATTTTCTCCGCCCTTGTTGCCGTTGTTCGCCGTGACGGTGGCTCATACTCAGGCTCGATAAAAGTAATCCACTCACCTTCCACAACACTTACAAAAACAGGAGGGTCATTCGTGGCGGTAGAGGCGGACAGCGTCCTCTCCCTCATCTCTGCGCACCGACGCGCTGAAGGGCACGCGAGTTAAAGTGTGCAAAAGTGTCCTCTAGGAGCCAAAACTTGTGCTAAAGTGTCCTCTAGGAGCCAAAACTTGTGCTAAAGTGTCCTCTAGGAACCTAAACGTTTGCTAAAGTGCCCTCTAGGAGCCAAAATGTGTGCTAGAGTGTCCTCTAGGGGCCAAAACTTGTGCTAAAGTGCCCTCTAGGAGCCAAGACGTTTGCTAAAGTGTCCTCTAGGAGTCAAAACATGTGTTAAAGTGTCCTCTAGGAGCCAAAACGTGTGCTAAAGTGTCCTCTAGGAGCCAAAACGTGTGCTAAAGTTCCCTCATATGTGCGAGGACTTGCTATATGTGCCCTTTTTTTCCTTATTGCCCCTGCCCTTCAAAAAGTCTATGCACGCCACTGCATCCAAGCGTTCAGCGGGTAGAGAAGAGTGATAATAATCGCTGAACGGAGGAGGAACAGAGAGAGAGGTGCTGCTGTCTGCAGGAGACTCGTATCAACAGGAACCTGTCTGACATTTATCTGAACCCGTTCGTCAGGTAATGCGAGTATTCCAATATTGAAATTACTGAGTGGAATCTGACACAACACGCTGCTTTCTTTTGTCTCCTTTCAGTCTGACTTCCAGTCGGCGCTGAAGATCCACAATGCGGTGGCCGCGAGCATGCACCGCCCCTCTCCGCCATACCCACACACGCAGCAGGCACTTCAGCTGGCCATGGAGGTATAACATGACTGCTTTTACTTCAGATCTGCACTTGTTTGATTCCTGGGAAAGTCCTGTTACATCATGTTCATCCGGCAGAAAGCAAACTCTCTCACACACACACACACACACACACACACACACACACACACACACACACACACACACACACACACACACACACACACACACACACACACAGACACACTCACAGGGACAGTGCTGGTCAGCGAGTGTGTACTTTAATAACGAGGTTGAAGACAGAGCAGCTCTGTTCAGCATCAATTAGGGCTGAAACACGAGTGTGTACAGTATGTGCATGTACACACATTCTTGGCAGCCGGCTCTTATATTTCGTAATCGTCCGGTTTAATTCATCGCAACAGTGTCAGAGTTCGCTCCAGTCTGAGTTCATTCATCAGAGAGAGAGAGAGAGAGAGAGAGAGAGCCGACTCTGTGGAGTTAGACACCAGGGTCATGATGACTTCTTTAAGTGAAGCTGTACCCGGGATGCTCGTGTGATCGGTGCTGCGTTTATGTTTCTGCCACACTGTTGAGTGTGTGACTTTAAGGGCGCACTCACACTGTCCTTCCGCACCGGGCCAAAACAGGTTTTTCAGGTCAAGCCTAGTGCGTTTGACCAGTGTGAGTGCAACCGCTTCGCGTATAACTGCGGCCAGCTTGCCGTCCACGGCCCGTTTGGGAGAGGTGGGCTTTTGTAGAGCGTGCGCACGTGTACGAGCACGAGGCCTACGGCGGCTCTGAGGTCATTTCCTGTGCGCCTGTTGGGACGTAGAAAAAAGAAGGAGGGACCATGCGCGGACATTTCAAACAATGGCGGTGAAAGGTTCACGTTGGTGTGATGCGGAGGTGGAGTGTTTACTGCAGATTTGGTCGATGAAAAGATTCAAAAACAGTCGACAAGACGCACAAAAACTCAGAGGTCTACGGAAAGATCTGGAAACAAAGCCACGCATCGCCATGACGTCATCAATGCGTGTGACGTGTTACGGCGTGATGACGTATAGGCAGCAAGAAGCATTCTCCGAGGCCCAGGTAGTGTGAGTACAAACGGGCCTGGAGGGGGGGACAAGGACCCTAAAGCACGGGCACGGTGTGGAAGGACAGTGGGAGTGCGCCCTAAGAGCTATTCATGGCTCATTTCAGTGGAATCTCATTAAAGAGCAGGCAGCTCATTATGTCTGCTCAGTGTTTGCTCCCCCCCCCCCTCCTGCCCTGCGTTTGGCGCTCACACTGCCCCAAACATGTTCCTTTGTCTTTGATCATGAAGTGGAAAGGAATGATGGAAATTAAAACAGCCCCAGTGTGTAGGAAATGCTCACCCATTAGCAGCCAGAGGAATGACGGTGTTAAAAAAGAACTTTCTTCAGTAAGGAGTAATTCATTGATTATTCTTCCCTTCGTTATAACTGCTACCGTTGAATAAATGCGTCGCCTTACGATGATAATTACCTCATTAAAGCTTCTCAGAGCAGCAAAGACTGTTCTTTGTGAGGGCTCTGGAAGGAGGCATGGACACCAATCAAAGATGGCGGTGCTTTCAGGGTCTAACCCCCACCACAGAGACTTCCTGTCTGATCCAATCAGGAAGCTCCGTCAGCGTCAGTTCTCTGAGTGTCCACTAGGGGCAGGTTTCATAACAGAGCAGTTTCTCATTGAGAATCTTTCTGTGTTGTTTTTATCGTGTTTTATGTCTGATATTTGTTGTTTGCTGTGCCTCTTTGACTGCTGGCTGTACACCAAAGATACCTCGAACCTTTAACCATCGTAAAAAGTTACTTTTATCAGTTGAACCTCGGTAACTAATTCACGGAGAAGTTACTAGTAAATGTAACTTTTTTAAAGTGACGTGCCCATTAAGGACCATTCACCTTCTCTCGTTTTACACATGACAAGATTAAACAGCAGAGCATTTATGGTTTTAGAGCAGAGGGGTCACACTGATCCAGTAAAGGGCCGACTCGCTGTGCTGCAGGTTTTCATCCCAACCAAGCAAAAACACACCTGACTGGAGTTACTCCATCACCTGAATCGTCTTCACACAGGTGATTTGTTGGACCAGGTGTGTTTTTGATTGGTTGGAATGAAAACCTGCAGCCACAGCGACTCTTTACTGGATCAGTTTGACACCCTGTTTTAGAGCATAGATGGTTCCTAACTAGGGATGTCCGATAATATCGGCCCACCGATATTATCGGCCGATATTGACTTAAAAATGTAATATCGGGAATTATCGGTATCGGGTTTTTTCAACCGATGTTTGTTCTGTAGGCTTCAGCATTTCCGAGTCTGCATGAATGCAACACGGGCCGTTTACAGGCGCGTGCTTGATGACGTATAACAACAACAACACGCTTCACTCGTAGGTTGCTAACCGTGGCTAACAAGCTTCAGCTCGCCCGGTGCATGAGATGTCCGTGGTTTTTGAAGTATTTCCAAGTGTCACCTACTAACAGTATATGTGCGATTTGAAGAAGGTAATTTCTGGTGCTGTATCCATTAGATCCAATACAGGTTAGCATGTTGAGCTTGACTGCTAATTTATTGATTGTATTATTTGTCAAGTTACGGCTCAGGCGTTACTCAGTGTGGAAAAAGAGGATTATGTTTGTTTACTACTCTGGACTGAAGCTATGCATCTTCCTTGTTGTGATGTTGTCTGTAGTTGTGTTTGAGGCAAAATATTCTCTCTAAAAACACAAACAATTAAATGAATGGCACTTTTTTCAATAATTTATTTTGTACAGACTGTGTTGACATTTGAAAAGCCGTGTTGCATCTATGTCTGCATCCAGTGGGGCATCACAATAAAATTAGGCATAATGTGTTAATTCCATAATAGGTGATATGTGATTAATTTTGGTGTAAAAAGGCTGCATATATCGGTATCAGGTGATATCGGTATCGGAAATTAAGGGTTGGACAATATCAGAATATCGGATATCGGCAGAAAAGCCAAAATCGAGCGTCCCTAGTCCTAACACATTTTATCTTACCTATCAGATACATTGTTATTCCCACCTGTTATCTCCTCATGGTTGTCCACTCTTCTTCCTTGTGTATTGTCTCCCCTCGCCCGCCCTGTGAGCTCCCAGATTAGATCCAGATTTAGTTTGAAGTTTTCATTGTAGCCCGGATATTTCTGCCAGCTCTTCAAGAGAGTTCAGGTCTTGTTTGTAGCCCCCTCACATGATCAGAAACCAAGAGCCCAGACCAGGTTTCTCCTTCCTCTGTAAAGAAGAGGATCAACCAAATAAACCAAACTCAATCTGAGCCCATAGTTATTTTTTGTAGCGGTGCAAAAATCGCAAAGAGAGACAAATAATCACCTGCTGCAAAACGACCGATGTTCCTGAATGTGTGCAGTTTGATATTTGTCATGATGATGTTTAATGTTACTATGGTGACAGGCCAGGACTCTCATCCAGTCAAGTCAGAACAAAGAGGGACTCGAACTCCACAGCCTGCTGTCAGACACACACATCCAGGTAGAGACACACACACACACACACACACACACACACACACACACACACACACACACACACACACACACACACACACACACACACACACACACACACACACACACACACACACACACACACTCAGCAAATCATGGCTGTGAATAATCCTGTAGTGACGGTCGTTTCTCCAATCCTATAGCTGAGTGAGAGAGTGTGTGTGTGTGTTGTGTGTGTGTGTGTGTGTGTGTTTTGCAGTCATTGCTCCTGGCCCATGACAGCATAGCAGAGACGGAGATGCAGACGGAGCCACCGCCCGCCCAGGGAGAGACACTGACCCAGTGGGGAGGAGAGACTGTGAAGATAGTCCGCATAGAGAAAGCCCAAGACATACCACTGGTAAGACTCACTCACTCACTCACCCACACACACACTCACTCACGAGCTCACTCACTCACACACTCATTCACTCACACACACGCACACACACGCACACACACTTACTCACACACTCACTCACTCACTCACTCACACACTCACGGTTATCGGGGGTTAGCATACGGACTGCGCGGGTTAGAAACTCAAGATTAGCACCTGCGGTGGAAGGTGCTGGGCCGTAGACAAAGGATGTGACACATATTTTGAGTTTTACGTAACGGGCTGGAGCCGATCCCAGCTGACACCGGGCGTGAGGCGGGGTCCACCCTGGACAGGACGCCAGTCTATCACAGGACACATAGAGACGAACAGAGACAGACAACCATTCACACCTACGGGTGATTTAGAGTCATCAATGAACCGAACACCTGCACGTCTTTGGACTGTGGGAGGAAACCGGAGAACCCGGAGAAAACCCACGCAGACACGGGGACAACATGCAAACTCCACACAGAAGGGCCCCAGCCGGGATTCAAACCAGGAACCCTCTCGCTGTGAGGCGACAGTAATAACCACCAAACCACTGTGTCGCCTAAGTTATCCATTTCCATTTTATTTTTGGCAAAGCCACAGGGAGCCACTGAAAAGAGGCTAAAGATCCGCGGGTTGCAGACCTCTGCTTTAGGGTGTGTTGCCCCCAAAATGATAAAATATATGAAGGAATCTGAATGCATGAAAACAAAATGTTAACATTTCAATTAGGATATTAGATATGACACCAAATGTAACGTTTCTTCCTTTTCAAAACAAAGTGTTTTAAGCTGCCCTCCTGTGTGTGTCTGTGTGTGTCTGTGTGTGTCTGTGTGTGTGTGTGTGTGTGTGTGTCTGTGTGTGTGTGTGTGTGTGTGTGTGTGTGTGTGTAGGGGGCGACTGTTCGTAATGAAATGGAGAGCGTGGTGATCAGTCGCATCGTTCGAGGCGGAGCAGCTGAACGCAGTGGACTTCTGTCAGAAGGAGACGAAATACTGGAGATCAACGGCATCGAGATCCGAGGGAAAGACGTCAACCAAGTTTTTGATATTCTCGTAAGTATATGCACACGCACACACGTAGTTCACACTGTTCTTTGAATCAACACGGAAGACACGGTTCGATTCCTACTCCCAGTTCAGTACTGCGACACCTGTACCGTCTCATGTATCCAGCTTCACCACACAACTGGCATTTGCTCTGATAGACCACAAGAGAATTCAAATGTGTGGGCACTCAGCCTTTCTATGTTTAGAACGCACATGCTGCCACTTATGCACGCTTACGTACGCTTCCGCACGCTTCCGCACGCTTACGCACGCTTACGCACGCTTACGCACGCTTACGCACACTTACGCACCCTTACGCACGCTTACGCACGCTTACGCACACTTACGCACCCTTACGCACGCTTACGCACGCTTACGCACGCTTATGCACGCTTACGTACGCTTATGCACGCTTATGCACGCGTATGCCCCCTTAAGCACGCTTTTGCAGGCTTATGCACGCTTATGCACGCTCATGCACGCATAGGCGCTCAACAGTCAGCGTGAATGATAGTCACTGAATTACTTTAAGGTGATAACGTTAACATTGATGTGGACAGTAAGAGGAATAAACGACAGGAAAATGCAAAATGCTCGCCTGCTAATATTCAAAGCATCCGGTTAACAGTTACTCAGTCTAGGGCTTTTATTGTGAAAGGCAAGTACAAAGGAAGTTGATCTGGTATCCGCTCTTTGTCAGGTTTGAAAGGAGTAAAGTTTTCCCGTCAGGTTCTGACAACGGAGCTTCTGTGTTTTTATAATTATCCTCATGATTGATCGTAGCAGTTAAGCAGCACAGCAACAAAATTACCTTCAGCTAATATTCACGTTCTGTGTGAAGGACGCAAAGTTAAATGCAAAGCGTAAAGTGTTTAATGGTCACTTAAAGTCCAGGTGATGAAAACAAGCTGATGAGTAACAAGTGATTTTCTCTCTCTCTTTGTATCTGTGTGTGTGTGTGTGTGTGTGTGTGTGTGTGTGTGTGTGTGTGTGTGTGTGTGTGCGTGTGCCAGGCGGACATGCAGGGCCTCCTGACCTTTGTGCTGATTCCCAGCGCTCAGAGCAAACCTCCTCCTATCAAAGAGTCCGTGGTGAGTGCTGAGTCATGACCGTCTGAGGGCTGGAGGATGAGCAACGTTTCTGCCAAAGAACAAATTCAAAAAAGCGTGGACAGAAATGAGTGTTGACGTGTGGTCACGACGCGGCTCACAGGAGGGACAAAACGTGGAAAACACACTTGACTCTTCAAAGTAAAATGCATGTATTTAAGAAAGCATGCAGTCCGTACATCAGTCGTGTGTGGATGTGTGAAAGATGGCCCCCTGGTGGCACATAGCTCCTGAGTCCCACCCCCTTTTATCACTCACATTTTTCTGCTAAGTTTGGTTTTAAACATGATTGACAGCTGTGATGAGCACCAGATTGGTCATGTGGGTGGAGGGGTGGGACTTTGATGCCACCGGGTCACTACTGCGCGGTACAGTCTGTGGTTTACACCTGTACAGGTGTAAGAGAACAAGGCTCCAGCGTTGTGTTTGCGTGTAAAGGTAAAAAAAAACTAAAGTGAGCTCTGACCTGCTCCAGCGTTGTGTTTGCGTGTAAAGGTAAAAACACTAAAGTGAGCTCTGACCTGCTCCAGCGTTGTGTTTGCGTGTAAAGGTAAAAACACTTAAGTGAGCTCTGATCTGCTCCGGCGTTGAGTTTGCGTGTAAAGGTAAAAACACTAAAGTGAGCTCTAATCTGCTCCAGCGTTGTGTTTGCATGTAAAGGTAAAAACACTAAAGTGAGCTCTGGTCTGCTCCAGCGCTGTGTTTGCGTGTAAAGGTAGAAACACTAAAGTGAGCTCTGATCTGCTCCGGCGTTGTGTTTGCGTGTAAAGGTAAAAACACTAAAGTGAGCTCTGATCTGCTCCAGCGTTGTGTTTGCGTGTAAAGGTAAAAACACTAAAGTGAGCTCTGATCTGCTCCGGCGTTGTGTTTGCGTGTAAAGGTAAAAACACTAAAGTGAGCTCTGATCTGCTCCGGCGTTGTGTTTGCGTGTAAAGGTAAAAACACTAAAGTGAGCTCTGATCTGCTCCAGCGTTGTGTTTGCGTGTAAAGGTAAAAACACTAAAGTGAGCTCTGATCTGCTCCAGCGTTGTGTTTGCGTGTAAAGGTAAAAACACTAAAGTGAGCTCTGATCTGCTCCAGCGTTGTGTTTGCGTGTAAAGGTAAAAACACTAAAGTGAGCTCTGATCTGCTTTGGCGTTGTGTTTGCGTGTAAAGGTAAAAACACTAAAGCTCTGCTCTGATCTGCTCCAGCGTTGTGTTTGCGTGTAAAGGTAGAAACACTAAAGTGAGCTCTGATCTGCTCCAGCGTTGTGTTTGCGTGTAAAGGTAAAAACACTAAAGTGAGCTCTGATCTGCTTTGGCGTTGTGTTTGCGTGTAAAGGTAAAAACACTAAAGCTCTGCTCTGATCTGCTCCAGCGTTGTGTTTGCGGTAAAGGTAGAAACACTAAAGTGAGCTCTGATCTGCTCCAGCGTTGTTTGCGTGTAAAGGTAAAAACACTAAAGTGAGCTCTGATCTGCTCCAGCGTTGTGTTTGCGTGTAAAGGTAAAAACACTAAAGTGAGCTCTGATCTGCTCACGCTGGCTCACGTGGCGTGCGTGTTTCCGTAACATCCGTGTGCAGGGTTCAGGTAAACAACAACAAACATGTGGGACTGTTTCCATCAGTGGGACGTTCAAGTGTCCTGGGTGGAGCCGAAGCGGTGGGAGGCTGCAGACCGTGCTGCAGATCCCTGTCACACTGTACGGCGTCCTGCTTCTCCGCTGTTAGGAAGAGAAGGAGAAGGACGTTTCCCAGCATGCACCAGCTCTGGGTGCTGTTGTGTGGCAGCGCTCCACAGCTCCACCTACACACCTGACGTGCACACTACGTCCAATTTACACACTTTTGCGTCACCGTGTGCACGCAGATTTCCCCCCAAAGACGCTCGTCTACACGTGGAATAAAAAGTGAGAATGCGACGCCACTTTAGAGTCTCCTTTCTGGATCGTCTCCATCCAAACAGGTCCTCAATCAACCAGTGTTCAACCAAACGGAGAAACACAGAGAGGAGAGAGGAACTGAATGCAGTGAGATGAGCCGAGGTTTACATTGAAAACGTCTTGTCTTCTTCCTTCTCCAGGTCCACGTGAAGGCCCATTTCGACTACGACCCCTCCGACGACCCTTACGTGCCGTGCAGAGAGCTGGGCTTATCTTTCCAGAAGGGAGACATTCTCCACATCATCAGCCAGTCGGACCCCAACTGGTGGCAGGCGTACAGGGACGGAGACGAGGATAACCAGCCGCTCGCTGGACTGGTACCAGGTACTTCAGTCAGACACTCGTTGGGGGAGTTGCACACGATGCTCGGCCGTGGCACTTTTAATTGCCTGATATAACCGCTGTCTGTTTCCTCTCATATTCTCTTTTTTACCACAGGGAAGAGTTTCCAGCAGCAGAGAGAAGCCATGAAACAAACCATAGA
>NC_139837.1:2101239-2121239 GCF_963691815.1 Echiichthys vipera | reverse complement strand
CTGCTCTTCCAAACCTTTAAAGCTTTGGAGATTAGACGACACGCAGGTAGGGTGGATCACATTCATTCATAAAGAAGGTAAAGGATCCGTGCACTGTGCCTTCAATCGTCCACTATCTTAATTACCGTATTTTCCGCACTATAAGGTGCACCTAAGCCGACAGTGCGCCTTATAATCCGGTGCTCCTTATATATGGACCAATATTGAGCCACAACAGGTCTCCAACTACGGTGAGCAGCCGGCGACTCTATTTTCCCCCGTAGAAGAAGTAACGCGCGGTGCATGTTGAGATATACGACTGTGTGAAGCGTGCCGTTTCATTTCCATGTGTGTGTTTGTGTAAAGAGCCCAAAATGGCTCCTGTTAAGAGACACGCTTACAACGCAGAGTTTACACTCAAGGCCATTAGTCACGCAGCAGAACACGGGAATAGAGCAGCAGCCAGAGAGTTGAACATGAACCAATCAATGGTGCCGAAGTGGAGGAAGCAACAAGACGACCTCCCCTGACTGTGTTGTTGACGTTCCCTTTAGCGCAGCTCCATCTAATGGATGCAGAACGTGACCCCAGCCTCCACTGTAGCGTCTGTTCTATGCTCCTTATAATGCTGAAAATACGGTAAATGTAGATCATACTTTGCTTGCTTCAGTTATCCAAGCAGTTCCCGTGACAACCGCTGTAAATATTATGATGAAGTTTGAGAAAATGTTACCAGATCAACACCAAATCTGATGAATCACGCACTCCGCTGTGCTTTTCTCAGGAAAGCTGATCGAGTCGGGCGAGTTTGAGAAGAACCTGTACGGGACGAGTACAGACTCAGTGAGGCAGGTCATCAACACTGGGAAGATCTGCGTGCTCTGTCTGCACACGCAGGTACACACACACACACACTCAGAGACACACACACTCAGAGACACACACACTCAGAGAGACACACACACACACACACACACACACACACACACACACACACTCTCTCTCTCTGACTGAGGAGGGTGGTGCAGTAAGATCCTTCCTCTACAGAACAGAGGTTTAAAGGTTTGTCCATCATGTATTTGTGTGTTTCGTAAAATCATCCCAGGGTCTTTTTCCGCAAATACACTCATCAAATAAGCCATTGAGACATCCGGCTAACGGGCAGACGTGGCTAACAGTGGTTAGCTCGGGGCAGCACGGTGAAGGCATTCAAAGGTCTTTTTTAACCACTAATGCTGCTGAAAATAACAGCAAACCTCTGCAGCAGCATGAGAAGAGTCCCTACACACAAAACAAAGCGTCATCAGCGTAGTTAGTGAAGCCAGAGTTTATTAAAGAGTGTTTTAAAGACTTACCTACTGGCCCCTGTACCAGCTCCTCTCATAGTAAAGTCCATTACAGTGGAAGGAGCCCGTTGGTGCTTTGTTATGTGTGTAGGGACTCTTCTCATGCTAATCACTGTTAGCCACGTTCAGCTGTTAGCGACTCTCCTGGATTTCTCCGTTCATAGCTGATATTGGTCTCGATGGATTATTTGATGAGTGTATTTGCTGAAGAAGACCCTGGGATGATTTTACGCAGAATAAAACTGAGATATGAAGTAAATCTGAAATACTTCTCCTTAAGGTCTCCTCCCTCCTCTTAAGGATGTTTTATGTGGAGTGGTGGGATTCATGTTGGTTTTTGGAGAATTGTTTGTGAGACCAAATGTATTTTAAGGAAACTCAGACTTTGTCTAATTTGGGACAAAAGCTGTGGGAACAAGCAGATTTTTGGGTTAAATGACTTAAGCAAACGTGTGTGTGTGTGTGTGTGTGTGTGTGTGTGTGTACACAGGCTCTAAAGGTGCTGAGGAGTTCAGACTTGAAGCCTTACATCATCTTCATCGCTCCGCCCTCCCAGGAAAGACTGCGAGCGCTGTTGGCTAAAGACAACAAGAACCCCAAGGTTCCTGTCAGACCGTCGACACTTTCTGTTTACACTCCATCAAAGATAAATATCACCCGTGTTTACACCTCTGTTTTGTGTGTGTGTGTGTGTGTGTGTGGACAGCCCGAGGAGCTGCGCGACATCATCGAGAAAGCCCGTGAGATGGAGCAGAGCTGCGGTCACCTGTTCGACGCCGTCATCGTCAACACGGACCAGGACAAAGCCTACAACGAGCTGCTGCGACTCATCAACAAACTGGACACTGAGCCGCAGTGGGTGCCCTGCTCCTGGCTGCGCTGACGACACACACACACCCACACACACACACACACACGTACACACACACACACACACACACACGCACCAATGTAGAGTGACAACGGAGCACACGCTCGTAGAGACTGGACCCTGAAGCGCTGCGTGAGAGTTACGACGGAGTATTAGGAGGAAACTCAGCGGCCATTTTGAGAGGTGAGGCGTCATCAGGTAAAGTTACTTCATGAGAAAACATCAGGATATTATTTTACAGTTGAATGTCATCACATCATGAGCCGAAGCCATAATTTAAGGAAATAACAACGACCGTAACATTACAAGATAACGTCGTTTTAACGAGGAAAAGTCCGGATACGAGATAAAAGTGTCATTTTTAAAGAAAAGGTCAGAATCACGCAGAGAAGTCGAGTCTCCGTCTGAGTCTTTATCCATTCCTGATCCTTTTTAGTGTGTGAACAAAAAAAAGGTCGACCCTCAGAGGTTTTTAGGGCGCACTCACACTGTTCCTCCGTACCGTGCCAAAACAGGTTTTACTGCTAAAGTCTGGTTCCTTTGACCAGTGTGAGTGCAACCGTACCGCGTCTAGGAGCGGCACGGTTGCCGTCCACGGCCCGTTTGGGAGAGGTGGGCTTTAGTAAAGCACGTTTGCACGTGTACGAGCACGAGCGTGCGCACGTGTATGAGCACGAGGCCTACGGCGTAATTTACTGCAGATTTGTTTGATGAAAAGATTCAAAAACAGTCGACAAGACGCACAAAAACTCCGAGGTCTACGGAAAGATCTGGAAACAAAGCCACGCATCGCAATGACGTCATCAATGCGTGTGACGTGTTACGGCGTGATGACGTATAGGCAGCAAGAAGCATTCTCCGAGGCCCAGGTAGTGTGAGTACAAACGGGCCTGGAGGGGGGGACAAGGACCCTAAAGCACGGGGCGCGGGACGGACGCACAGTGGGAGGGCGCCCTGAGTGTAAACACAACAGTTTTATGATCTGAGTCACAGAGTTTGATGTCGTTGTTTTGTGATTAACCGTCAAAAAAATAGTGATTGATAAATGCAGACGATTCCAATTTGTAACCAGCTCTCGACTCCTGACCGTCGATCATCGGAAGAATAAGTCGCAAAAGTCCAAATATTAACAAATAAAGTTTTAATTTCTACACATTGCTAACCACTGTTAGCCACGTTAGCGACTCTCCTGGATTTCTCCGTGAATAGTCTTTACACAGCGGTTTATTTGAGTGCAGACGGGAGGATTTTACGCTGTAATTTCACTTTAAATCTTAAAAATATTGGTTTTAATTCTCTTGTTCATTCTTAACATTTGACGTCTTTGATCTTAAAATAACAGACTTGTCGTAATTTTTTAATTCTGTTTCCTTTTTTCTACTAAAATTATCACTTTTATCTCAAACAAGTACGATTGAACCCAAAAGCGTTACATTATAAACAACTCAGTAACAACACAGCTTTAATAACACACGTTTTCATTCAAACTTTGACTTTATTCAGTTTTTATCCAGTAAAATGATGAATTCTCATGAGTTTAGTCCTGAAATCTTGGAACATTGAGCCTAATACTCCGTCGAGCTGCAGAGCGTAGATCCCAGCATCCTCTAGAACAGGGGTGTCAAACATACGGCCCGTGGGCCAGAACCGGCCCGCCAAAGGGTCCGATCCGGCCCAAGGGATGACTCTGCAAAGTTTAAAAATGAGCAACTGAACTGCAACTTTTCATTAAAAGTGCTGGAGCCGCCGTTGGTCTCCTGCTGTCAGGTCGACTCTTCTTCATGAGGACGGACGCACTGAACCGAACCACGGCCTCTGATCTGTTCCTAGACCAGGTGGCTTCCATGCTTAACGCTAACGTCACCCTTTGTCGGCTAACATCGACCATGTGACGGTGTTCAGGCCTGACCCTGCAGGGACCCGCTGTCCAAACCCGACTCCAGCCTGAACCACGGCAGCAGTTTTGGGCCCAAACTCAATTTGAATTTTAACTTTAAACGTCAAATTAAATCTAGATTTTATAATATTTAGGATCATAAGAGGCTTCATGATGCTTTGTATAAAGACAGTAGTAATCAAAATGAACAAAAAGAAGAAGTCCAGGTTGTCGTTATTTGTGGTTCTGCTGGGACTGCACCGGCCCGGCCCACTCGGCTGTTGTGGCCCCTGGACTCAAATGAGTTTGACCCCCCTGCTCTAGAACGCATCGACCTGTTGGCCCTGACGACCATAAACACACGTGTATTCACTTCACCGTAGATCATCACTGTCCTTACAGGGAGGAACCCTCAACACACGACACTGATCTTCTCTCTCATCACGGTTCTTAGAAACCAGAACCTGGACCTGGAAAATGTTTATTTTTCTGCTTATTGTGCGTTTGTTTGATGTTTGTTGTGTCGGGCGCTCGCTCCTGACGCGTCCTTTTGCCTTTTATCCTGTGATCATTTCAAACATTACGATTAAATGTATTTAAATTATGCCACTCAAATTATTTTAACTGCTAAGAATCAATGTAAAAGTTAGATTCTGTACCCAAGCGCCTTCGTTTAGTGTTCAGTCATCGGAGATTGGTGGTTTTTCCTGAGCACAAGAGGAAGTCGCCTCAGATCAGTCTGGTGACGTTTGAGCAGTTTGAACCAATCAGTGTTGGTTTAGAGGTGGGTTGAAGTGAAACAGAAGAGACTGTTGAGTGTAAACAACATGGAGGCTTCCACGGATGAGATGAGCAGCTATGGAGCAAGCCGCTCACTAACTCTTTGTTCTCTGGATCCTTCTGTTGAATATGGACCGGGCTCCTGAAATTGGGCCTTTGATCCGTAAATTCACGTTAAACACAAAGGGAAAATCTCCTTTACCCACATGTTGTTTCCTTTCTGAGCTTTGCCTCCACGCTGTTAGCACGTCACACGCTTCACTCATCTGATTGGTTGGTTTGGCCCGTGTGTTGGTGACAGACAGATGGTTTATCCAATCAGAAACCAGGATTTTCACCCCTTCATAAAGATCTTTAAACCAGAGTTCAGATGGATCTGCAGAGACCATGAGAATCACCCCATCTGGAGGAGTCAGGTTAACTAAAGAGGCCCCGGGTAGAGTAAATGGGAAACGTTCATCATTTACTGCTATGAAAGAAATAACCACACACACACAGTTCTGTGTGTAAACACCACAACAGTGCTTTAGACGCTGACTTTCCTCTGTGTGCGGAGACTTAAAGGTACACTCCGGTGTAAAATCATCCGAAGGTCTTTTTACCGCTAATTCGGTCATTAAATAATCCGTCGAGACAATTTTATCCACGTATGAACGATTAGCCCGGCTTTTAGCTAACAGTGATTAGCTCGGGGCAGCGCGGTGAAGGCATTCAAAGGTCTTTTTTAACCACTAATGCTGCTGAAAATAACAGCAAACCTCTGCAGCAGCATGAGAAGAGTCCCTACACACACAACAAAGCAGCAACAGCGTAGTTAGTGAAGCCAGAGTTTATTAAAGAGTGTTTTAAAGACTTACCTACTGGCCCCTGTACCAGCTCCTCTCATAGTAAAGTCCATTACAGTGGAAGGAGCCCATTGGTGCTTTGTTGTGTGTGTAGGGACTCTTCTCATGCTGCTGCAGAGGTTTGCTGTTATTTTCAGCAGCATTAGTGGTTAAAAAAGACCTTTGAATGCCTTCACTGTGCTGCCCAGAGCTAATCAAAGGCCCTGGGATGATTTTACACCTGAGTTACACTTTAACCGTGACTGACGGACACTTAACTGACTGACGGACTGACTGAATATCTGCTTCCTGACTGGCTCTCGTGTGAAAACGCACACTATTGCAACAAACGCTACAATAAAACCCACAGCACTTGATTATTTCCCGTCTGACCGACGACGGAGCGCCTCGTCTCTCTGTCCCGTCTGATCACAGCTGAGTAGAAACGACCTCGCAGCCCAGAGCGGCGAGCGGGGGAAGAAAACGTGAAGGTTGTAGTTTTTTAGCTGAACTTATTCTATATTGTGTGTCTGTTTGTGTGAATGGATGCATTTGTGTGTGTGCGCCTGTCTTTGGAGACAGTGAAGTATTATTCTGACCTGAAGTAGAGCTGACAGAGGATCACTGTTGTCACCGGGTAGAGCGTCATATAGATAGAGACGGGGGGTCGGGGGGGGCTCATCTGAATTAACTGTATTTAATGTGAAGTTAATTGATATAAAACCACTTGTTGTTTTATCAGACGTCACTTCTTCCTGAGTAAATCTGCTTTTGTATGATTCTTCACAATGAATGAATAAATAAATAGATGATTGATAGAAAACGACGGACTTTGTGTTTCTGTTTGAGCCAAAGACTCAAAGTCCAAAGCAACTGGACTTGGTTCTTTGTCAGGAAGACGTTTCACCTCTCATCCAAGAGGCTTCATCAGGTCATGTACACATCTGACCAGGACCAGGACCAGGACCAGGACCAGGCTGGGACTGGACCAGGGCCAGGCTGGGACTGGTCCAAATGTCTGGTGTGGACTCAGGAGAGCTAACTCCTCAGGCCTGGACTCTGCGGTCCACTTACACCTCAAGGAGAAAGCCCACTCCTTTGATGACAACAATGTCCACATCCTGGACAGAGAGGACAGATGGTTTGAAAGAGGAGTAAAAGAAGCATCTATGCAAAAGTAGAGAAACCATCGCTAACCAGAGGAGGAGGTCTGAGACACCACTTATCTCCAATTTACAATGCCGCCCTTTCATCCCTTCATTCAACAATCTAACAATAGTTAGTTGGACCAGTCCCAGCCTGGTCCTGGTCCTGGTCCTGGGTCTTCCCCGAGGCCTCCTCCCAGCTGGACGTGCCTGGAACACCTCCCTAGGGAGGCGCCCAGGGTTCATCCTTACCAGATGATCCTGAACCACCTCAACTGGCTCCTTTCAACGCAAAGGAGCAGCGACTCTACTCCGAGTTCCTCACGGATGCTGAACTTCTCCCCCTCTCTCTAAGGGAGACTCCAGCCCCCCTCCTGAGGAAACACATTTCAGACGCTTGGACCTGGACCTGGACCTGGTTCTTTGGGTCCTGACCCAGCTTTCATGACCACAGGTGAGGGTAGGAACCAGGACTGAGCGGTAGATCCAGAGCTTTGCCTTCCTCAGCTCTCTTTTCATCACAACGGTGCGGTAGAGCGACTGCAGCTCCGATTCTCCGGCCAAGAGGAGGTGAGGTGCTGATCCTCATCCCAGTGAGTGCTGAAGGTCACGGACCGGCTTTTTATTTATATATTTTATAACTTTTAATTCACAGGCCCATGGTCCAACTACTTGTTCTCCATGTCTCAGGCCACCACAGGCTGTGCGTGGCAGGTACAGTATGTCGCATGTGCTGGACGTCGTCTATCTCCCGCTTTATTAAGTAGAAATGCAGCAGCACTTGCGTGTCCTAAACTTTCAATACTGACACAAAAACTGGACGCACCATTTAGTTTCAACACTACGAGTGAATGGGGAAAATAAAGAACTAAAAGATGTCACTGTGAAACTTCCCCAGTTGATTACTGACATTAGCTTCCGTTTCTTAATTTGACACGTTTGAAGACAACAACAAAGCGCTTTATTTCGATTTTCCGCACGAGTCATAGTTCCAAAAGATAGTTTAAACTGAGAGACACAAACAGTTTTTTTAGACTTTTAGAAGGGCGGGGGCGAAAAGGAAAGAAAAAGAGCACATATAGGGCGTCCTTGCCACTTAGGAGGGCACTTTAGCACAGGTTTGGGCTGAAGGTGTAATAAAGTGTCCTCTAGGAGCCAAAACATGTGCTAAGGTGCCCTCTAGGAGCATAAACATGTGCTAAAGTGCCCTCTAGGAGCCTAAACGTGTGCTAAAGTGTCCTCTAGGAGCCAAAACATGTGCTAAAGTGTTCTCTAGGAGCCAAAACATGTGCTAAAGTGCCCTCTAGGAGTCTAAACGTGTGCTAAAGTGCCCTCTAGGAGTCTAAACGTGTGCTAAAGTGTCCTCTAGGAGTCTAAACGTGTGCTAAAGTGTCCTCTAGGAGCCAAAACATGTGCTAAAGTTTCCTAGGAGCCAAAACATGTGCTAAAGTGCCCTCTAGGAGTCTAAACGTGTGCTAAAGTGCCTGAGAGTAGTAACTGAGGGTAGTGGAGTCTGCTTAGCTGAGCTCAGATCAGACACATGATTTGTTTTATCATCTTATGGGATCGGAGGCTCTGCCTGCAGGATCACTCCTGTGCACTAACTGATGGTTTATTGGTGGGAGGTGTAGTAACAGGCAGAAACCACAGGGGGGCGTGTGTGCTCTTTAAAGTGGAACAGTGTCCTCTCTCATGCTACAGAACACTTCTCCAGATTCAACAGCTTTATCCCCAGAAACACTTCAGTCCTGTCCCTTTTGTTTCCCAGCCTTTACGTCGGGCACATGTTTGGTCTGGTCCTGGACACGAGGCTGGGAAACTTCACGCCAAATCAAAAGCAAACTCTGGGTTTAAGGAGAGACTTCCAAATCACTCAGACCCATTTCTCCAGGTCTGCTCCGCCCTGTTACTCCTCCACAGGTGATGCTGTCAGACTGCACTGAGATCAGCATCAGCAGCTCACTCCTCTCTCCCTTTAGATTCCTCTGGAAAGGTCAGTAAACTTGGAGTGGGCCGGACGATCATGTTTACTGAATGTTTTACCTCACGAGGTCACCGGCAGCAGGGGCGTGCACAGGCTTTCTGAAGGGCAGGGGCGAAAAGGAAAGAAACAGGGCACATATAGCTCATCCTCCCCACTGAAGAGGGCACTTTAGCCCAGGTTTGGGCTGAACGTGTGCTAAAGTGACCTCTAGGAACCCAAACATTTGCGAAAGTGCCATTTAGGAGCCAAAACATGTGCTAAAGTTTCCTCTAGGAGCCTAAACGTGTGTTAAAGTGTCCTCTAGGAGCCTAAACGTGTGTTAAAGTGTCCTCTAGGAGCCTAAACGTGTGCTAAAGTGTCCTCTAGAAGCCAAAACGTGTGCTGAAGTGTCCTAAACGTGCGCTAAAGTGTCCTCTACGTGCCTAAACGTGCGCTAAAGTGTCCTCTACGTGCCTAAACTTGTGCTAAAGTGCCCTCTTCCTAGCGAGAACAGGCCATATGTGCCCTTTTTTTTGTCCTTTTGGCCCCTGCCCTTCAGAAGGTCTGTGCACACCCCTGCTGGGCTTGCTGATGAAACTTTAAACCATGTGTTTTTTGAATGTAATGTCACAATGAAACTGTGGTCGGACGTGTGTGTTTACATCAACATATCACATCACTTTTCCCTTGAAAGTGTTAAATATTACTATGAAACAAGAACAAGCGTCTTCAGTATTAAGTTAATCTTTTATTTTATGTAATACATATTTAATTCACACGCAAAAAGCAACATTTTCTCATGTTTTATTGAATTTAATTCACTTTATAAACGCTCTGGTCCTTTCGTCTGTGACGTCAGACTCAGAGAAGAAACGCTGCTAAGGTACTGCACTGTGATTGGCTGTTGCATCCCGAGGGGCGGGCGCTTCTTCCGGTCGCGGATTGGCCGCTACCGCTGTCAATCAACCGTCCTTCTTCTGCGGTCGCACGCAGGCAGGTTGATTGAGAAAGAGGGACGAAGAAGAAGAAGAAGAAGAAAAAGGAGGAGAAGAAGAAGAGATGTAACGTTAGCGAACAACCCAAACTACTTTTAACGCGTTGTTTTCTTCCTCAGTCGCGTTTTTGACGTTTTTCTCGTCTTTTTAAACGTTATTTTCTTATTTAACGGCCGCGCCGCTGCTTTACGGTCAGAGTCGTGTATCCTTGGCAACGCGAACAACTGTCCTGCGAAGTTTGGATCAACACCTAAAACTATTATTTACCCGCTAAACTAACGGAACTAGCTCCGGGGATGAGCGCGAGCGTTTCCGGGAGTGTTTATTCATATTTAACGGTTTTTAATTTTAAACTTGGTGTTTAGGGAAACGGGACGGCGCGAGACAATAGTAGCGTGAGCGCGTGCAGGGGGGTAGATGCCTCGCGGGGGCTTTGTTCTGCGCCGGGTGGATGTTATCGACCGACCGACCGGTGGATTCGTGATCGGTGTGTGATCGATACTCGGAGCCTGAAGGGGTCGGAACATGGACGTGACTCTGTCCGAGCTGCTGTGCGCCTTCATGGGCTCCCCGCTGGTGCTGTGGGTGAGTGAGCCCCGGTACTTTCTCCTGTGTGTGTGTGTGTGTGTGTGTGTGTGTGTGTGTGTGTGTGTGTGTGTGTGTGTGTGTGTGTGTGTGTGTGTGTGTGTGTGTGTGTGTGTGTGTGTGTGTGTGTGTGTGTGTGTGTGTGTGTGTGTGTGTGTGTGTGTGTGTGTGTGTGTGTGTGTGTGTGTGTGTGTGTGTGTGCATTTGTTGACAAACAAATAATACATGTGGAACATTTGTCTTAACGTTGGTTTAAATGCATAATACTTTACTGACTGGTGCGTCAGCTGTATTTTCTCCTGTGTGTGTGTGTGTGTGTGTGTGTGTGTGTGTGTGTGTGTGTGTGTGTGTGTGTGTGTGTGTGTGTGTGTGTGTGTGTGTGTGTGTGTGTGTGTGTGTGTGTGTGTGTGTGTGTGTGTGTGTGTGTGACTCTTCAGTATCAGTCACTATTTTGCACTTTTAACCCATTTACTGACACAGTTCAGACATTTTCAACATTTATTTGATATTCAGCTTAAAAACTATTTATTTAATTATGTCAAAGCACGTGTGCAGCATAAAGACTAATATTCCTCATGTGTCACAGTATTTTTTATGTTTTTTTAAATTATTTATAACAGATTTAAGTTCAAAAACAAGCCTTTATGTTGCACACGTCGTTTGACATAATTCAATGAAGTGGTTTAAATGCAGAATACTTTACTGACTGGTGCATCAGCTGTACTTTCTCCTGCTTCTCCTGCTTCTGTGTGTGTGTGTGTGTGTGTGTGTGTGTGTGTGTGTGTGTGTGTGTGTGTGTGTGTGTGTGTGTGTGTGTGTGTGTGTGTGTGTGTGTGTGTGTGTGTGTGTGTGTGTGTGTGTGTGTGTGTGTGTGTGTGTGTGTGTGTGCATTTGTTGACAAACAACCCTGACTCTATCCCGTTTACTGACACAGTTCAGACATTTTCAACATTTATTTGATATTCAGATTAAATGACGTCAAACCACGTGTGCAACATTAAGACTGATATTCCTCATGTGTCACAACAGTTTTTATGATTTTTTGCTAAACTTTAATCTATCTATGCTTCCTTATCTTTTGACCTGTATTTGTCAGACTAGTTGTGCAACATAGATGTTTAATATTCCTCACATCACAAGTCTTGTTTTGTAATAATATATTTTAAAGGATTTTTTCATTGTTTTTTATGATTTTTTTCGCGAAACTTAAATCTATTATGAGGAATATGAGTCTTTATGTTGCACGAGTGGTTTGACATCATTCAATGAAGTTGGTTTAAATGCATAACATTTTATTTATTTGTAATAATATCAGCATTAAGTCAGTTTGATAGTCAACATTAATTTGTTATTAGTTCTTACGTTGCACGAGTATACAAGTATAGTATTAGTCTTTATGTTGCACGAGTGGTTTGACATCTCCAGGTCAAAAGAAAAGGAAACAGAATAGATTTAAGTTTTGCAAAAAAATCATAAGAAATATATATTATTCAAAAACCAGCCTTGTGACACGTGAGGAATATCAGTCTTTATGTTGCAAAAGTGGTTTGACATAATTAAATAAAGTTGGTTTAAATGCAGAATAGTTTTTTATTCTGAATATCAAGCTGACGGGTGCATCACTTGTTCTTTCTCCTGCTTGTTTCTGTTATTGACACAGTTCAGACTACTGCATTACATTCAACATATTCAACTTTTATTTGATATTCAGCTTAAAAAGTATTCCTTGAATTATGTCAAACCACTTGTGCAACATAAAGACTAATATTCCTCATGTGTCACCATATTTCTTATGTTTTTTTGCATCATTTAAATCTATTATGATAATTATTAGTCTATTGTTTCTCATGTGGTTTGACATAATTCAATGAAATGTTTTACATGCATATCAGGTTTTTATTTATTTATTTATCTTTATTTCACAGCAAAAAGACAAAACAAACCACAAACAACAGCACAGCGGCTGAAAAGAGATGGATGAAGCATAGCGTTTACATTTAGATCCACATAAACACAAACAGACATACAGACTCCATCAAGACCCACATAACAACACATAAATAAGTAAACAACAACAACAAAAAACATTGCAAACTCCTTCAACAGTCCTGCATTTGTCCTTTAATTATATATTGATTGATTGAACCGACCCCTTCTTCCCTACTGTTCAAATCAAACATGTTTTTTAAACGCACTTTATTCAGAATAAAAAACTATTCTGCATTTAAAACTTTTCATTTAATTATATCAAACTATGTGTGCAACATACAGACTGATATTCCTCATTAAACACAAGGCTTATTTTTGAATCATATATATTTTTCATGATATTTTGCAAAACTTAAATCTGTTATATTATAAATAATTAAAGAATCATAAAAATATTGTGATACATGAGGAGTATTAGTCTATTAAATTATGTCAAACCACTTGTGAAACATAAAGACTAGATCTGGGTTTTAAAAAACAACGTAATTATCCTTTATTCTCGTTCTTCTCCACGAAAAAGACGTCGAACCGACCAAACAGGTGATCATGATTGTTCACACGTTCGGACGTTGTGTCTTGGACCCGGACATCTTATTTTGAAAGGGTGTTGGGTCAGACTGAACAGCCGGACGATGACCCACGGAGCGTTCAGCAGGTTTTAACTGTGTGGTACTTCCTCCCTCCCTGTGACCTCATCCTGTTGACCCGACCCGTCATTTAACACTGTTCCCATCTTTGTTGGACACACACGAACATAAACACACCACAGAAAACCCACCGGTTGGGACCTTTCTCTCTTTCTTTTCCTTTATTTGGACTTCCACGTTTGGAGAAATGGGCTCTGTGACCAGAACGCTCCTGATCTGATCCCTGATATCTGGATTTTTAGGGTATTTCTGGGTGAGCGGTGTTTGCTCCGGCGGCAGCAGCAGATCAGACCGTGGTTGTGCCGGGCAGGGAACCGCACTGTCAGCAAAACCTCCCTGAATAATAATAAAGGTTGATTCAATGTGCTGCACATGGGGTTTTAATTCTAGTTTAACTCTTACAGACACGCTTAAAGGTTCACATTGACTCAAGTCGCGCCCATGCTCACACAGTACATCTATAGGGTTATTGGTGACTGTAATTGTTCCCGCGGTCCATACTCGCCACAAAGAGATCCCATACAAATCTAACTTCCCTGTAAGGGCCCGTCCACATGAAGACACGTCTTCCTGTAACCGCACAACCATAGTATCGCTTTGACCGACCGTCAACACGCAGCCTGAAAACCGTATCTTTTTCTTTTTAAAGATTTATTTTATGGTAGTTTTTCAAACCTTTATTTCATAGGACTGACAGGAAATAGGGTGAGAGAGAGGTGGGGGGGAATTAACTTCATAATAACAATAATAATAAGTCCTTATAATGTAATTATGCAACATTTACACCAGCAAGGTCTTCTTCAGGCAAACGTCTGACGCAGTGGGTTAAAATGTTGCATGTTTGAACAAAAGAGAGTTTGTGGAGAAGAAGAAGAAGAAGAGATGTCAGAGCGAGGGGACTGACAATGGATCGTCGCCCCGAGCAGTTGGTGGGGTCAGTGCCTTGCTCAACAGCAACTTCGGCAATGCCCAGGAGATGAACTGGCACCAGTCCACGCTCCATTCATGGTCCACACAGGGACTCGAACCCATGACCCTACGGTTCCCAGCTAAGTCACCTATGGACTCAGCTACTGCCGCCCCATGAGACATGCATCAAAGGGCTGTAGGCCGGAGTTGAACCCGCGGCCGCTGCCTCGAGGACCTTCAGCCTTTTTACCTTAAATATCCTCCTTGTCTCCAGAGCTGCTCGTGGAAGCTTAAGGAGGGATTCTCACACTAAAAACACTGGAACTTTGGAAAATACCCGGTTGATTTAACATGATGGACGTCAGCCAGCAAGGGGAAAAAGGGGACTGTTGTACGTATATATATGTATATTTCTAGGTGTGATGAAGTTTACTTTGCTCTCCGTCTCCAGGTGCGGACGCTGGGTCCTTTGGGCTCATGTGACGACGAGGGCTCAGAGGAGCGGGTCCACATGTTCATGGAGCTGGTGAACGGCGTCTTCCTGCACAAGATCATGACACACATGTAGGTAACAGCGCCCGGAGCGAGAGTCGGATGAGTCAGTCAAAAAAGTTAGCTATGCGTGTTCTTGTGTGTCTGGACCGGGTATAACGGTAAGTGAGTTAACCCAGTGTTTCCTGTGTGTGTGTGTGTGTGTGTGTGTGTGTGTGTGTGTGTGTGTGTGTGTGTGTGTGTGTGTGTGTGTGTGTGTGTGTGTGTGTGTGTGTGTGTGTGTGTGTGTGTGTGTGTGTGTGTGTGTGTGTGTGTGTGTGTGTGTGTGTGTGTGTGTGTGTGTGTGTGTGTGTGTGTGTGTGTGTGTGTGTGTGTGTGTGTGTGTGTGTGTGTGTGTGTGTGTGTGTGTGCGACCACATCCTGACTCGCTGGTTTCAGGTTGTAAGCGTCACAGCCAGATGTGCTGCTGAGATCTGCACTATTATTATTATTATTATTATTTACACTGTTCTAATGTTTATATTTCTACATATTTCATGTCTGCATTTTTACATATCTGTTGTTTCTATATAGTAGTATAATGCACATATTTTTATTATCATTTTTTAACAATTTTCCGTCATTTTGTATCAGTTTTTACTCATTTACTTCAAACTTTACTTGTTTTGTATCAAATTTTACTTATTTTGTATCAATTTCTTACTAATTTATATCAAATTTTACTGATTTTGTATCAGTTTTTACTAATTTTGTATCAATTTTAGTCATTTATATCAAATTTTACTTGTTTTGTATCAATTTTTACTCATTTACTTCAAACTTTACTTGTTTTGTATCAATTTTTACTAATTTTGTATCAATTTTTTACTCTTATATCAAATTTTACTTGTTTTGTATCAGTTTTTACTCATTTATGTCAAATTTTACTGGTTTTGTATCAGTTTTTACTCATTTTGTATCACTTTTTTAAGAAGTAGAGTAGAAAAGGAGATCATTAACAGTCGCTCCTGTGATGCAGGTATCATACCGTTGCCGACAGGTAAGAGTGTGGTGCAACAGCTCTCAGCAGACTGAGTTTATGCGCGTTTACAACGCGGACGTCCAGATACAAGAAATCAAAGAGCCAATGAGTCACACTCATGAAGGTGAAGCAGCCGTGCTGAGAGGAGGCCTGAGCCGGATGCACATTACACACAGCAGAATGTGACACTTCTTATACTGTGTGTGTGTGTGTGTGTGTGTGTGTGTGTGTGTGTGTGTGTGTTGAGTCAATACCCAAAGCGACAGTTTTTATGCAAATCCAATGCTGATTAAGGAAGACGTCACCCGCTGCGTCCGTGTGGCTCTTTGATGTGTCACACACACCTTTGAGGATGCATTCATTATTGTTTTGGATCTTTTGATGGAGTTTGTTGATAAGAAAAGATATAGAATATGATCAGGTCCGCTGGGGTGGTGTCTGGGCGCACTCACACTGTCCATCCGTACCGGGCCCCGTGCTTAAGGGTAATTGTCCCCCCTCCCCCTGTGGCCCAGGCCCGTTTGCACTCACATCACTTGACATGATCCGGACCTCGGTTCGAGTGCTTGTTGCTTATACGTCATCACCCCTCGGAGATTTAGTTTTGTCCGACGGTTTTTGAACATTTCATCTGACCAAATCTGCAGAAATCACTCCACCACAGCAAACTGTTCGGTGCATCTTTTAAAAAGGTCATTTCTTTGGTTGTTTGTCAAGCTTTTAATATTTAGGACAGACAGGAAATGGGGTGTGAGAGAGAGGGGGAGACATGCAGCAATGGACGCCAGGTCAGAGTCGACCGTCAGCCTCTTTACATGGGGCGACTGCTCTAACCGCTGTGCCACGGGCCGCCCCGGAGCATCTACAAAGACCGCCATCATTGCTCGCGCCCATGCCCGTACATGTGCATCCGTGCTTTACAAAAGCCGGCCGCGGTACAGTTGCACTCACACTGGTCAAACGAACTAGACTTTAACCGTAAAGCGTTCCAAGTGACCTAAATGTGATCTGATTGGTCGATTTTGCCCGTGTGTTGGTGATAGACAGATGGTTTATCCAATCAGAAACCAGGATTTTTCACCCCTTCACCAAAAGATCTTTAAACCAGAGTTCAGATGGATCTGCTGAGACCAGGAGGATCCATCTGGAGGAGTCAGGTTAGCAAAAAGGGGCCGTAGTTCATTTTTACTGACCTGTCCACTGGCGGTCACCGTGTTTCTTAGGGCCGCTGCCTGTTCCACCCGTAGAGAGTAGATCACCGTCAGCACCTTAATACAGCTTCTCTGTATGAGTTCAATAGAAAGTGGAACGTGACTGTATTGAAATTGAACTGTCAGGATTATTAAATATTGTGGTGAACTGTAATATGCTGATGCTGCCTGAGCCTGTCGTCAGGCTTATCCTTTAATGCTTTCTGGATTGGACAGACATCATCATTCAGACCACTAATACTGTCCCCCATGATAATAACGAAACATACCTACCATCCAGACGGCCCCCGTCCCCAATCACACCACATGTTCACATGTTAGTTATTGTCTTCAGAAACAATGATAATCACTCTATTGTTCTCCGCACGCTGAATGTAGGCTAGACTAACGGGGGGATGGGGGGGGGGGGGGGGGGGTACAGAGGCCAGGGTGGGAGAGCCATGAGGGATATTACGGGGACACCACTAAGAGACCGTTGGTAAATCAGTCAGTCAGAGAAGCAGTCAGCTGTTATATCAGTCACTCTGTGAATCCGTTATTCCCTCTGACCTTTCAAAATAAAGGTAAAATAAATGCTGAGCTGGGGCAGGAGTTTGTAATTAATGTAATGTGGGTATCTTCTACGTCCTCTTCCCTTTTCTTACCATACAACTAACTTGTTTGCACATGTACGAACACGAGCGTGCGCACGTGTACGAGCACGAGGCCTACGGCGGTTCTGAGGTCATTTCCTGTGCGCCTGTTGGGACGTAGAAAAAAGAAGGAGGGACCATGCGCGGACATTTCAAACAATGGCGGTGAAAGGTTCACGTTGGTGTGATGCGGAGGTGGAGTGTTTACTGCAGATTTGGTCGATGAAAAGATTCAAAAACAGTCGACAAGACGCACAAAAACTCCGAGGTCTACGGAAAGATCTGGAAACAAAGCCACGCATCGCCATGACGTCATCAATGCGTGTGACGTGTTACGGCGTGATGACGTATAGGCAGCAAGAAGCATTCTCCGAGGCCCAGGTAGTGTGAGTACAAACGGGCCTGGAGGGGGGGACAAGGACCCTAAAGCACGGGGCACGGGACGGACGCACAGTGGGAGTGCGCGCTTAGTGGTAGCCTGACCTTCAGGGAAACACGTCTTCCCTGAAGGTCATCCAATGTTTCTGAAAGATCAGCATATCGTGACGACCACAGTGAATAATATGTCGACTAAGTAGGAACCACCATCTGCATCCAAATCTGCTTGGATCGCAAACATTGCCTCCTGCGGCTTTATTTAGAACATGTTAAATGGACTTGAATTTATATCGCGTCTCCCATCAGGTATCAAACCGACGTCATGGCAGTGGCAGTAGGTCAGTCAGACAGCCCCCCCCCCCCCCCCCCCCCTTCACATGCAAATCAGTCTGCCACAGGATGATGCAATGGGAGCATCAATCTGTTTCCAACACAATGGGGTGTGTGTGTGTGTGTGTGTGTGTGTGTGTGTGTGTGTGTGTGTGTGTGTGTGTGTGTGTGTGTGTGTGTGTGTGTGTGTGTGTGTGTGTGTGTGTGTGTGTGTGTGTGTGTGTGTGTGTGTGTGTGTGTGTGTGTGTGTGTGTGTGTGTGTGTGTGTGTGTGTGTGTGTGTGTGTGTGTGTGTGTGTGTGTGTGTGTGTGTGTGTGTGTGTGTGTGTCTTTTCTTAAGTAGAACCGAGTCACGTCAGTAAAGTAAAGTGCTCCTGTGGTGTGTGTGTGTCTCCTTAGCGACCCCAGCCCAACCCACCAGAGGCTGAACAAGAACGTCAACAATGATGTGTCACTGCGCCTTCACAACCTGACCGTTCTCACCAGACACATCAGGACATACTACCAGGTACACACACACACACACACACACACACACACACACACACACACACACACACACTAGTACATTAGTAGAGGTCCAAGATTGTGATGACTGTGATTGGTTTAAAGAAATACAAAGAACAACAAAAAAGAGAGTTTTCCCTCTGTACCAGAGTGTTAAAGTCAAATCATCCCAGGGTCCTGGAGAGTCACTATCACTCGCTAAATGCTGCTAACAGTGATTAGCTAGGGGCAGCACGGTGAAGGCATTTAAAGGTCTTTTTTAACCACTAATGCTGCTGAAAATAACAGCAAACCTCTGCAGCAGCATGAGAAGAGTCCCTACACACACAACAAAGCAGCAACAGCGTAGTTAGTGAAGCCAGAGTTTATTAAAGAGTGTTTTAAAGACTTACCTACTGGCCCCTGTACCAGCTCCTCTCATAGTAAAGTCCATTACAGTGGAAGGAGCCCATTGCTGCTTTGTTGTGTGTGTAGGGACTCTTCTCATGCTGCTGCAGAGGTTTGCTGTTATTTTCAGCAGCATTAGTGGTTAAAAAAGACCTTTGAATGACTCTTATCATGCTAGAACCTCTGGAAAATCCTCGTAAACAAAGTAATGTCTATAAAAACCCACTACAGTTAGTGAACTGTGGAAGAGACGGACGCAGATCAAAGCAGAGCAGAGTGAGAAACTAGTGATGTCCTGTGGGCGCAGACTTGCTGAAGTCATTCAAAGCTGTGGCCTCTTCACTTCCTGTTCATGTTTGAATCCTATAGCTCGAAGAAAACACAGTTTAAATCTACTCTCCTGACAAAATGGCTACTGTTCTAGTGTTCATGCTACTACAGCAGAGGAAAAGCCGTATTATAGCAAATTCTGAAGCATAAAAATAACAATAAATCAGGTATTTATACTTAGTTCTCTACTTTTGATCCCCAGTGTATGACTGTGTGTGTGTTTGTGTGTGTGTGTGTGTGTGTGTGTGTGTGTGTGTGTGTGTGTGTGTGTGTGTTGACTCGGTGAAGTGGGTCATTCTGGGCCGTGTGGGGTTAATCTGTCCATGAGGGTTAATCTCTAACTGCAGTCAAACACTCGGGCCTCTCACTCAACCCACCACGTGCATGAACACACCTCATAGTATTCTCTTAGATCAATGAGTTATGAGCCGCAGAGCGACGCTTAGCTGAGTTTAGGATTAGCCGCAAAAACAAAACACACACACGTTTGCTTTCTCCTAATTAGATGATGTCTCTGCAGACACACAGGCTGGGCCAGTGACTCCTCCCAGTCTCCCCAGTGACAAAGCACGAAATGTGTGTGTGTGCGTGTGCGTGTATTCGTGTGTGTGTGTGTGTAGGGGGTGTCTGTCGCCTCCCTTCTGTTCCCTCTTCTTTGTACAAAGCACAGTAACCTAATATCAGCAGCTCTGAATACTAAGCTGTTTACTCTTTCCTCACTGTTGCTGGGTGTTTCGTCTGCACTGTTCGACCCGAGCGCTGCAAAAAGTAACTGATTAACTGATCAAAAGAAAATTAATTGTA
>NC_139837.1:2081239-2091239 GCF_963691815.1 Echiichthys vipera | reverse complement strand
TGTAAGTTACTGTTTACAGTTGTATGTGATGATGCCTGAATAAAATTATGATGCATAAAACTAATACAGGCCCAATATCAAGATGTAAACATGAGACACCACTGCAAGTAATAGACGTAGTTCTCATTAGCCTACTGTAATAATCATAATAATAATTATATTAATAATAATACATTTCATCTAGTCATGACCGAAAGAACGAGGGGCCCTGGAGTCTCCCTTAGAGCGTGCTCACACTATCCTTTTGGCCGCGGCCAAAACCGGTTTTTCAGCTAAAGTCTAGTACCTTTAAGTAGTGTGAGCGCACCCGCTCCGCGCTCAACTGGGGCCAGCTGGGCCGTCCACGGCCCGCTTGAAAGAGGTGGGCTTTAGCGGAGCCGTTTGCACATGTACGAGCACGAGCGTGCGCACGCGCACGCGCACGAGCCCTACGGCAGTAGCGTTATGTCCGCCTGTTCGGACATGTAAATAGAAGGAGGGACCATGCGCGGACATTTAACAACAACAACAATTGCGGTGAAAGGTTCATGTTGGTGTGATGCGGAGGTGGAGTGTTTACTGCAGATTTGGTCGATGAAAATATTCAAAAACAGTCGACAAGACGCACAAAAACTCCGAGGTCTATGGAAAGATTTGTAAACAAAGCCACACACGCGATCAATGCGTGTGACGTGTTACGGCTTGAAGGCGTATGGACAGCAAGAAGTATTGGCCGAGGCCCTGGTAGTGTGAGTACAAACGGGGCTGGGGCGCGGGGGGAGAGGGAGGGGGGACAAGTACCCTAAAGTCCGGGTCTCGGTCCGGGAGGATAGTGTGAGCGCGCCCTTAGAGAGAGGGGGAGAAGTTCAGCATCCGTGAGGAACTCGGAGTAGAGCCGCTGCTCCTTTGTGTTGAAAGGAGCCAGTTGAGGTGGTTCAGGATCATCTGGTAAGGATGAACCCTGGGCGCCTCCCTAGGGAGGTGTTCCAGGCACGTCCAGCTGGGAGGAGGCCTCGGGGAAGACCCAGGACCAGGTGGAGAGATTAGATCTCCACACTGGCCTGGGAACGCCTCAGGATCCCCCAGTTAGAGCTGGTTAATGTGGCCCGGGAAAGGGAAGTTTGGGGTCCCCTGCTAAAGCTGCTGCCCCTGAGACCTGACCCCGGATAAGAGGCTGAAGACGAGTCATGAGTTGATCTGTATTGCACTTTTCAGGGTACTCAAAGACGCCTAAAGTAATATAAGACATGAACAGTGATGGTTTCTTATGTCATCATCAGAATCAGTCAGTGTAATTATTGTTAATACCTCCAGATCTGTCCGGTTTCAAATCGTGCAAATCATCTTCCTCATCTTCGTCGTCTAAAAACATTTTCCTCCAGATCAGCAATAAAATGCTCGCTGCTATTTCCTTCACTAACGTCTGAGCTCGCTCCGCTATAGATTCAAGATTCAAGAAGCTTTATTCATCCCGAGGGAAATTATAGTGCAACAGTTTCAATACAAAGATGGGAAAGGATCAAAGTAACAATAAGCTAACGTAAAATAAATCAAACAATAACTAAGAAAGAGGGAGCAACTGTTGCTGGCTGCCGCTCGACACTGCGCCGGAACTGGTTGATAGTCGTCTTCCGCCGTGATTTCAAAGCTCTGGACCGTGTGCGACACTCCCACGCGTTTGTTCTGACGCGTTTCATCGGCCAAGAGACAGAAAATAGGTGAAAAACGCTACAAATGCTACAAAATGGGGTATCTGCTTACGGGTTTTAATGGTAGAAATGCGGTAAAGCTCTCCCGGCTTAAACACTGCAGGTTTGCTCATGTCTTCGTCATATTCAAAGACTTGCTGTGTGGCTTTTATTCCACTTTTATTTCACTTTTATTCCACTTTTATGCAGCTGAAGGCTTTGATCCTGAAGTAGCTTCTTCTCTTTCTCTTCTGTAAAAAGTTTTGCTTGTGTTCTGATATTAATTATGTTCTCTGTCTTTCCTCCAGCTAAGAGCATGGAGGAGATGAAGAGGCTTTTGTTGCTGATACTAGGCTGTGCTGTCCAGGTAACACACACACACACACACACACACACACACACACACACACACGCACACACACACACACACACACACACACACACACACACACACGCCCAAACACAGCAGCTCCCTGTACCACCCAGTCTCTTCGCAGGAACTGTATTTGTGTCTGTGCAGCGTTGCGTGTCTGAGCACAGCCGTGTGCTGAGCCCTTTGATAAGCGTTAGGGTGGGACTGCAGGATCAACATGCACATGAAGTTACATCAATGCTTTAATTACAGTAACCATCAGAATTAAAGTACTATGCAATGAAAGTGTTGGGTATCGGGACGGTCGAGAGCCTTGCCCGAGGGCACTATAACAGATGTTTTTGTAGAAGCACATGTACGTAAATATTTCTCAAGTTAATCACGTTTGGGAGCTTAAAATTTTGAAATCTGAGTTCATTTAAGATTCAGCCAGATATGATATGATGTGAGTTAAGAGTTATTTAGGTTACTGTAATTAAAGAGGAGGGGCTGGTCACGTGGGAGGTCGGGGCGCAGGTGGTTTCTCTGCCCGTGTGTTTGTTAGTTCAGCTCTCCCAGGGCTCTGAACCCACGCCAAAGGGTTTTTCATCTCGCCTTTTTCTTATTTTCCTTTACCTCATTATTCCCTCATCCCTGATTTCCCTCCCTTCCTTTCAGTCTTCCCTCCTTTTGTCTCCCCCCTCACCTGTACTGGTTCTACTGGTTCCAGGACGAGGCCACGAGGGAGCGATGAATGGAAATACAGAGGGAGGGAGGGAGGGAGGGGTGAATAAAGCCACGTTCAAATGTTGTTAATGCTGTAAAAAAAATGACACTTCGTGTTGTTCATAATACTACATTTCCCATAGTCCTGTTCTGCTTGACAACCCTGAGACGTCAACATAGAAAAACATTAGCAACCGCAATTTTATTAATAATAAGAATTATGTACCCGAGGTCCTTGAAGTCCTTCCAAGTGAAGGAGTTCAAGTCCCTCGGGATCTTGTTCACGAGTGAGGGGACGATGGAGCGTGAGTTTGGCCGGAGAATCGGAGCAGCGGGGGCGGAGCTGCAGTCACTCTACCGCACCGTTGTGATGAAAAGAGAGCTGAGGAAGGCAAAGCTCTGGATCTACCCTCAGTCCTGGTTCCTACCCTCACCTGTGGTCATGAAAGCTGGGTCAGGACCCAAAGAACCAGGTCCAGGTCCAAGCGTGTGAAATGTGTTTCCTCAGGAGGGGGGCTGGAGTCTCCCTTAGAGAGAGGGGGATAAGTTCAGCATCCGTGAGGAACTCGGAGTAGAGCTGCTGCTCCTTTGCGTTGAAAGGAGCCAGTTGAGGTGGTTCAGGATCATCTGGTAAGGATGAACCCTGGGCGCCTCCCTAGGGAGGTGTTCCAGGCACGTCCAGCTGGGAGGAGGCCTCGGGGAAGACCCAGGACCAGGTGGAGAGATTAGATCTCCACACTGGCCTGGGAACGCCTCAGGATCCCCCAGTTAGAGCTGGTTAATGTGGCCCGGGAAAGGGAAGTTTGGGGTCCCCTGCTAAAGCTGCTGCCCCCGAGACCTGACCCCGGATAAGAGGCTGAAGATGAGATGAGATGAGAATTACGTGTTTGCTATATTAATTTCCTGCTTTGTGTGTGTGTGTGTGTGTGTGTGTGTGTGTGTGTGTGTGTGTGTGTGTGTGTGTGTGTGTGTGTGTGTGTGTGTGTGTGTGTGTGTGTGTGTGTGTGTGTGTGTGTGTGTGTGTGTGTGTGTGTGTGTGTGTGTGTGTGTGTGTGTGTGTGTGTGTGTGTGTGTGTGTGTGTGTGTGTGTGTGTGTGTGTGTGTGTCTGTGTCTGTGTCTGTGTGTGTGTGTCAGTGTGAGCGTAAGGAGGAGATGATAGAGAAGATCAAGCTGCTGGACATTGAGACCCAAGCTGCCATCGTCTCTCACATCCAGGAGGTCAGTGCAGCACGACGCTGGTCTATCACAGAAACACACCAGTGATAAATGATAAACAGCCTTTTCAACCACATCTCAAAGGCTGCGTTCACACTGGAGTTAAAGTGATGTTTCCTCTCATACGTGACCCAGATCTGATTCCTCTGACAGTGTGAAGTCCCATTGAATCTGACATTTTCCAACCAGAATTAGTTCACTTTTAAATGTGCCACTGAATCAGATACGCATGAGCCGGGTCTCATTTAATAAAGTTGATTTGAAAAGAAAAATAGTGTGTCACAAGCGGGAGCCAGGAACAGAATCAAAACAAACATGGAGGACAGCAGTGGAGCAGGCGGCCAGAGGAGGGAGAGGGAAGTTTTAGACCTCATTAGTAATTGGGGGGACACTTCGGTGCAAGCCGGACTTGAAGCAGGGGTGGGCAATCCCGGTCCTGGAGAGCGACTGTCCTGCATGTTTTAGTTTCTCTCTGCTCTAACACACCTGAGTCTAATGATCTGCTCGTTATCAGGCAGCTGATGCTCGTCACAGTTTAATTATTGTTAGACTCAGGTGTGTTAGGGTAGGGAGGAACCTAAAACATGCAGGACAGTGGCTCTGCAGGACCAGGATTGCCCACCCCTGACTTGAAGGGTCTTATTGTAACGGATGTTTTCGAGAGAAATGTCCGAACAGGGCCATAGAAGGACGTGTTTGCAACGCCATAATTATTAAGTCCTACAATACCGGTTTCCGTTGCCATGTTCACTTCTGTAAACACTGTTGTGTCGTGATGTCTCAAGTGTTGAGCATACAGGTCACTAAGCGATCCGTAGACGGGCCACATTTAAAGACGTAGTGTGAACAGACAAACAAAAAATCATATTTGAGCAATAAATAGGAATTGTGCAGTAAAACAAAATAGTGCGTTAAGACCTGCAGTGGGAACGGAGCCAAAGTTTCATGAGTGGCGTTTCTCCGTTGTCACAAACGGTTCCATTGTTCAACAATTTGCAAATAATGAAACGATTAAATGGTGATAAAGATAAGTGTTAGTTGCCGTCCTAAAGTCCTGTGCATTGTTCTCGTTATCAGGCGGCGTGAAACACGTCCGGCATCATCTGACCTTAAAGAACAATAACCTCTTCTTCTTCAGCAGTGATCGATCTAATGACTCCGTCCTGAATGTGATGTTGAATATAGCGCTTCACTTCTGAGACAGAGGCTATTATCTGCTGTTGATGAGGTCATGCTTATGATGTTACCATGCTAGTTAGCCCTCCAGCTCCACACACACACACACACACACACACTTTGAGGAGTGTCATTAATTGCTCTGTGTATAAGCATTGTTCAAACTCACAGCACTTGGTTGTTTTAAGTTTCTGTTGAGATCCCGAGGTTTCTTATTGTGTCCAAACACGTCGAGCCGAATTACAAGTAATGAGTGTGAAAAATGTACATTTTGAGCTTTGACCATGAGATTCTTACCATTTATATATATGTGTGTGTGCGCGTGTGTGTGTGTTACACTAAGCACTGCATGTGATATGAATGGAGGAATCCATATAAAAGCTACTATACCGCTGTAAAAGCCTGACTCCTGCTGTAAAAAGCCTGACTCCTGCTGTAAAAAGCCTGACTCCTGCTGTAAAAAGCCTGACTCCTGCTGTAGAAAGCCTGACTCCTGCTGTAGAAAGCCTGACTCCTGCTGTAAAAAGCCTGACTCCTGCTGTAAAAAGCCCGACTCCTGCTGTAAAAAGCCCGACTACTGCTGTAAAAAGCCTGACTTCTGCTGTAAAAAGCCTGACTCCTGCTGTAAAAAGCCTGATTCCTGCTGTAAAAAGCCTGACTCCTGCTGTAAAAGCCTGACTTCTGCTGTAAAAAGCCTGACTCCTGCTGTAAAAAGCCTGACTTCTGCTGTAAAAAGCCTGACTCCTGCTGTAAAAAGCCTGACTCCTGCTGTAAAAAGCCTGACTCCTGCTGTAAAAAGCCTGACTCCTGCTGTAAAAAGCCTGACTTCTGCTGTAAAAAGCCTGACTTCTGCTGTAAAAAGCCTGACTCCTGCTGTAAAAAGCCTGACTCCTGCTGTAAAAAGCCTGACTCCTGCTGTAAAAAGCCTGACTCCTGCTGTAAAAAGCCTGACTCCTGCTGTAAAAAGCCGGACTCCTGCTGTAAAAAGCCTGACTCCTGCTGTAAAAAGCCTGACTTCTGCTGTAAGAAGCCTGACTCCTGCTGTAAAAAGCCTGACTCCTGCTGTAAAAAGCCTGACTCCTGCTGTAAAAAGCCTGACTTCTGCTGTAAGAAGCCTGACTCCTGCTGTAAAAAGCCTGACTCCTGATGTAAAAAGCCTGACTCCTGCTGTAAAAAGCCTGACTCCTGCTGTAAAAAGCCTGACTCCTGCTGTAAAAAGCCTGACTCCTGCTGTAAAAAGCCTGACTCCTGCTGTAAAAAGCCTGATTCCTGCTGTAAAAAGCCTGACTCCTGCTGTAAAAAGCCTGACTTCTGCTGTAAAAAGCCTGACTCCTGCTGTAAAAAGCCTGACTCTTGCTGTAAAAAGCCTGACTCCTGCTGTAAAAAGCCTGACTCCTGCTGTAAAAAGCCCGACTCCTGCTGTAAAAAGCCCGACTACTGCTGTAAAAAGCCTGACTTCTGCTGTAAAAAGCCTGACTCCTGCTGTAAAAAGCCTGATTCCTGCTGTAAAAAGCCTGACTCCTGCTGTAAAAGCCTGACTTCTGCTGTAAAAAGCCTGACTCCTGCTGTAAAAAGCCTGACTTCTGCTGTAAAAAGCCTGACTCCTGCTGTAAAAAGCCTGACTCCTGCTGTAAAAAGCCTGACTCCTGCTGTAAAAAGCCTGACTCCTGCTGTAAAAAGCCTGACTTCTGCTGTAAAAAGCCTGACTTCTGCTGTAAAAAGCCTGACTCCTGCTGTAAAAAGCCTGACTCCTGCTGTAAAAAGCCTGACTCCTGCTGTAAAAAGCCTGACTCCTGCTGTAAAAAGCCTGACTCCTGCTGTAAAAAGCCGGACTCCTGCTGTAAAAAGCCTGACTCCTGCTGTAAAAAGCCTGACTTCTGCTGTAAGAAGCCTGACTCCTGCTGTAAAAAGCCTGACTCCTGCTGTAAAAAGCCTGACTCCTGCTGTAAAAAGCCTGACTTCTGCTGTAAGAAGCCTGACTCCTGCTGTAAAAAGCCTGACTCCTGATGTAAAAAGCCTGACTCCTGCTGTAAAAAGCCTGACTCCTGCTGTAAAAAGCCTGACTCCTGCTGTAAAAAGCCTGACTCCTGCTGTAAAAAGCCTGACTCCTGCTGTAAAAAGCCTGATTCCTGCTGTAAAAAGCCTGACTCCTGCTGTAAAAAGCCTGACTTCTGCTGTAAAAAGCCTGACTCCTGCTGTAAAAAGCCTGACTCTTGCTGTAAAAAGCCTGACTTCTGCTGTAAAAAGCCTGACTCCTGCTGTAAAAAGCCTGACTTCTGCTGTAAGAAGCCTGACTTCTGCTGTAAGAAGCCTGACTCCTGCTGTAAAAAGCCTGACTCCTGCTGTAAAAAGCCTGACTCCTGCTGTAAAAAGCCTGATCCTGCTGTAAAAAGCCTGACTCCTGCTGTAAAAAGCCTGACTCCTGCTGTAAAAGCCTGACTCCTGCTGTAAAAAGCCTGACTTCTGCTGTAAAAAGCCTGACTCTTGCTGTAAAAGCCTGACTCCTGCTGTAAAAAGCCTGACTTCTGCTGTAAAAAGCCTGACTCCTGCTGTAAAAGCCTGACTCCTGCTGTAAAAAGCCTGACTCCTGCTGTAAAAAGCCTGACTCCTGCTGTAAAAAGCCTGACTCCCGCTGTAAAAAGCCTGACTCCTGCCGTAAAAAGCCTGACTCCTGCCGTAAAAAGCCTGACTCCTGCCGTAAAAAGCCTGACTCCTGCCGTAAAAAGCCTGACTCCTGCTGTAAAAAGCCTGACTCCTGCTGTAAAAAGCCTGACTCCTGCTGTAAAAAGCCTGACTTCTGTGTGTTTTCGACATTATATTTCCTGTTTCCAACCGTTGCAGGTCACCCATAACCAACTGAATGTCCTCGACCTGTCCTGGATGGAGGAGGGATCCGAGCTCGCGCACGAAGAGCTGGAACCTCTGTCCCGCAACATGGCTGCCTCGCTACAGCAACTGATAGACCAGCGAGACAAAGCCAGCGAGGTACTGAGACTCACACACAACAACCACCACCACCGTCAGGCTGATTAAAGAGGAACTGAACCCCAGGACGCTGAAGTTCATGCACAAGGAAATGGCGCCCTCCCACTGTTCCTCCGTCCCGTGCCCCGTGCTTTAGGGTCCTTGTCCCCCCCTCCAGGCCCGTTTGTACTCACACTACCTGGGCCTCGGAGAATGCTTCTTGCTGCCTATACGTCATCACGCCGTAACACGTCACACGCATTGATGACGTCGTGGCGATGCGTGGCTTTGTTTCCAGATCTTTCCGTAGACCTCAGAGTTTTTGTGCGTCTTGTCGACTGTTTTTGAATCTTTTCATCGACCAAATCTGCAGTAAACACTCCACCTCCGCATCACACCAACGTGAACCTTTCACCGCCATTGTTTGAAATGTCCGCGCATGGTCCCTCCTTCTTTTTTCTACGTCCCAACAGGCGCACAGGAAATGACCTCAGAACCGCCGTAGGCCTCGTGCTCGTACACATGCGCACGCTCGTGCTCGTACACGTGCGCGCGCTCGTGCTCGTACACGTGCAAACTTGCTTTACTAAAGCCCACCTCTCCCAAACGGGCCGTGGACGGCAAGCGTGCCGCTCCTAGACGTGGTACGGTTGCACTCACACTGGTCAAAGGAACCAGACTTTAGCCGTGAAACGTGTTTGGGCACGGTACGGAGGCACAGTATGAGTGCGCCCCTAGTGTTAAATATTCTTTAGAAATAAACGTTTATTGATCTTTAAAAGGCTGGACTTGCATCACTTTGCCTTTATCATTGTATCAGTTGAAAATAGTCTCAAAACGGCAAAATTATCGCTTCTCGCATCATTTCAAGGTCAATTTATCGCCCAGCAAAATGCCTGGTAGCCAGGTTTCAAACCGTAGAGGGCACATTTACAAAACAATATGTCAAATTCAAATACTTTGCTCTAAAACAACAAGATCTGAACCTCCTAGTTTCTCTTTAATAATGACGAAGGAATGAATTATAAATATTTAATACATGTTAAATCTAAAAGAAAGAAAGACCAGTCATCATCATCTGCTTCTCATGATGCATTTGATGCCGTTAGTTTGGTGACTTTTGTTCCATTATTGTGATTAAAGTCCACTTTGTAAAAAACACGCTTCTGTGTTCCAGGTGATTTTGGACCTGACCCAGGAGAGGGACTACCTGTCCAGTCAACAGCCCCAGGACAGGTGCAGGAACCTGGGCATGAGCAGCCCCGAGCGTGGGCAGAGCTCTGGAGGCGTGGGATTGAATAACGGTGGATCCGCTGGGACGGTGTCTGGGCCGACCAAAGAGGAGAAGCAGCATCTGTCCGTGGAGCTCGCTGATACCAAAGCCAAGCTCCGCAGATACAGACAAGAACTGTGAGTCCTTTACAACGTTTTTTTTCCTGTAACAACTATTAACGGAGAAATCCCGGACAGTCGCTAACAGCCGAATGTGGCTAACAGTGATTAGCTCGGGGCAGCTAGGTGAAGGCATTCAAAGGTCTTTTTTAACCACTAATGCTGCTGAAAATAACAGCAAACCTCTGCAGCAGCATGAGAAGAGTCCCTACACACACAACAAAGCAGCAACAGCGTAGTTAGTGAAGCCAGAGTTTATTAAAGAGTGTTTTAAAGACTTACCTACTGGCCCCTGTACCAGCTCCTCTCATAGTAAAGTCCATTACAGTGGAAGGAGCCCATTGCTGCTTTGTTGTGTGTGTAGGGACTCTTCTCATGCTGCTGCAGAGGTTTGCTGTTATTTTCAGCAGCATTAGTGGTTAAAAAAGACCTTTGAATGCCTTCACCGTGCTGCCCCGAGCTAATTACTGTTAGCCACGTCTGGCTGTTAGCGACTTTCTCCCTTTA